>NC_057687.1:7430573-7430805 GCF_014466175.1 Vespula pensylvanica | reverse complement strand
AGAAACAGATATAAAGAAAATAGGAGAAGAAAAGACAAATAGAAAAAGAAAAAAGGAAGGGAAAATTTGCGTATGTATGCGTGAGAAAAATAGACTTCCAAACGATGGGTGTGTATCTCGAAGATCGTTTCAATCGACGAAAATCAGAATATCATAATTGAATTCGATTTTTCTTTATTAAAAGAACGAAACCCGCCTAAGGCCCACACCCGAGGGCCCCTCCCAAGGGTCC
>NC_057687.1:7430141-7430296 GCF_014466175.1 Vespula pensylvanica | reverse complement strand
GAAAAATTTATTACTCGAGTTTAATAATAAAAATGTATAAAATACGTAAAAATTGTATTCTCAAACGCGTGGCACTGTGATTGATGGGACATGGAATGAATAGATCTTCTTAGATTTCTAAAAATTATATTATTATTATATAAGAGCATTTTGAG
>NC_057687.1:7430012-7430131 GCF_014466175.1 Vespula pensylvanica | reverse complement strand
GTATAATTAAAGTAAGACTAAGAGTTATTCTCCAAGTGTTCTGTCGAAACTTCGAAAATAACTCAATAGTCTAATAGTTGCCCTCTTGAGCCACGATTTGTGGGGGCCTCTTCGGCACA
>NC_057687.1:7429648-7429759 GCF_014466175.1 Vespula pensylvanica | reverse complement strand
ACGCGTTATGATTCTACAAGTCTCTTTATCTTTTATCAACGACTCTACTCTACTTTGTTCTTTCAAAAGCAATGACTCTATTGAGACTTTCTTTTATTAATAAAATTGATT
>NC_057687.1:7429412-7429548 GCF_014466175.1 Vespula pensylvanica | reverse complement strand
ATATGCAAAGAGGTTCCTTTAACTTCCGTGTAAAAATCCCAGGATGATCCGTCCTTCGATCACCTAACCTGAAACAGAAAAAGAATAAAAGAAGAAAAGATAAACATGTAAAAATTATATGCAAAATTATATGCAA
>NC_057687.1:7429098-7429211 GCF_014466175.1 Vespula pensylvanica | reverse complement strand
CCTGTAAAAATTTAATTTCACGATGATCGGCCCCTCGATGATCTAACCTGAAACAGATAAAAAGTAATAAAGTAGGAGAAAAAGAAGAAGAAAAAGAAAAAGAAAAAGAAAAA
>NC_057687.1:7428914-7429088 GCF_014466175.1 Vespula pensylvanica | reverse complement strand
AAAAGATAAGAAACGCGGAACGTGCTGGTGAGAAAGATAGAACTCAGAACAATGGATAAACATTTAAAAGATGATTTTACCAGATGATAATCAGAGTGCCACGAATCTGTTTAATATTTTCCAAGAGAAAGAACGAAACCCGCCTAAGGCCCACACCCGAGGGCCCCTCCCAAG
>NC_057687.1:7428653-7428783 GCF_014466175.1 Vespula pensylvanica | reverse complement strand
TATATAAGTAATAAAAGTAAATCAGGATACATACGAATGATAGCTAACATAAGCGGGACGGAAAAGTTTTCTGTGGGTTCTCTTAGAAAATTAATTAAAAATTTTGTTATATTGAAATTTATTTATCTGT
>NC_057687.1:7428444-7428597 GCF_014466175.1 Vespula pensylvanica | reverse complement strand
GATTAGACAGAAAAGATTTTGGAAAAATATTGAAATACGCAGCCATTCGCCCGGTGGTACTTGCGTTTTATAATTACGTATATATTTTAATTATAGATATTTGATATAATTTAGACATAGATTTTAATATATCACAAGTACTACCGACCCAGG
>NC_057687.1:7424929-7428344 GCF_014466175.1 Vespula pensylvanica | reverse complement strand
TAGTTAAATGTAGAGTCACCGTTAGTCCGTGGGTCTCCAGATGCAGCAACCTCCACGTGGTGAGACCTGGGTCGTTCTTACTTGTGATTTATCGAAATCTAATTCGATGCAAGTATTAACGGGCGAATGGCTGCTTGTATATGATTTATATATTCGTGTAACTAAGTATAAACAAATATATAAGTTTGTCCAATTAATAAATACTTTTCAATTAATTTATCTTCAGAAAAATATGAACTGGTATATAGTATCTTTCTTTTTTTATGCTTTCATTAGATTTACTACTATTTTTACTACATATAAATGTTTTTGTCACACGATTGTTAAATTATGAGTAAAATATAACTTCTACAAGTTTATACATCGATACAATAGGTGCATAGTGTTGACGATATTTCCCTAATGCACTTATAGTTTATATTTTATTCAAACCTGTTGCTGAAATTTAATATGGTAGGATTGAATGAAGTTAGTGAACGGCTTTTAATAGGTAGAAAAAGAAAGAAATATAAAAATATAAGAAGAGAATAAACCAGAGGACCATTTCTAGAATATATTGCTATATACACACTTTAATAACCAAAAACAAACATTACAGTAATAATATTGTTATTAATATAATATTATGTAATAATAGAATCGTTTATCAATCGTAGTGTAAACACTAAAAATGTTGCTTCCTCATTTTTTTTTTTTTTTTTTTTTATTGGAAAGAACGATGCATGTCTCGCTTTACTCTCATTCTCATTTCATTAATAATGTTAATTTATAATCGTCGCGAAATAATCCGGCGCTCGTAAGGCCCGCGTGATTTTAATTCGATCGGTTTTGTTTCCTTATATATGCTAAAGAACAATTGGATTTGTTCTTCCGCAAATTGAATAAAGAAACTAAGAAGAAGAAGAAGAAGTAGAAGAAGAAGTAGAAGAAGAAGAAGTAGAAGAAGAAGAAGTAGAAGAAGAAGTAGAAGAAAAAGAAGAAGAAGAAAAAGAAAAAGATCGATCCATCGATCGATCGATCGATCGTCGTCCTTTCTTTTTTGCTTTTTCCCATTTTTTTTGTTTCTTTTTGTTTTTTTTTTTTTTTCTTAATTCTTTCTTAATTTCTCAATCGATCCTCACGAAATCACACGAACCAAACGAAGAACGCGCGGCCGATCGTGGCTCCGTAGACGTTTACCTTAGAATAATAAATATTATAGTGCAATATCTAAAAAATCTGTCTTTTTTATGCAACTTACACATTCAAATACAGTGTACTCGAAAAATTTACAATATTATTGCCCTTACAAACATTAAATCTCTATTCGAGCGGTGGTAAATCCGCAATACCTTACTTTCTCTTTTTCTCCCTCTCTCTCACTCTTATCAGATACATTCGCTATCTCTCTCTCTCTCTCTCTCTCTTTCTCTCTCTCTCATTCTATGGTCCACATACTCTCTCTCTCTCTCTCTCTCTCTTTCTCTCTCTCTCTCTCTTTCTCTTGCTCACTCTCACTCTCTCTCTCTCTCTCTCTCTCTCTCCCCCCCTCTTTCTCACGTACACGCGACTCTTCCACTCTCTCCTCCCTCTCTCTCTCTCTGACCGCTAAAAAAGAATGTATTTTTTTTGTTTATATCTTTTTTGTCGTTTATTTTATTTTTTTTTAATTATTTTTTTATCATTTTTTTTTCGTTTTTTTTTTTTTTTTTTTTTTTTTTTTTTTTTTTTTTTTTTTTTTTATTCAAGATCGTGAGTGCGTGTGAGAATATTCAAAGTGTACAGCTGATAGAATCGATTCCTAGTCCGTTTAATTAATCTTATAGCTTCTTCTCATTATTTCTGTTTCGTTTTTATCTTTCCTTTTCTCTCTCTCTCTCTCTCTCTCTTTCTTTGAATGCAACTTGATTCCTCGCTTTTTAAACGTTATCATACACACACACGACAGAGTGCGCTCGCATATAACTTCTCTTATTTTTCCCGCGTAATTTTATAAACGCGTATATTCGGTGCAGTCACGTTTATTTTCTTTTCATTTCTTGACATGTCCTTTTTCTGCATTGTTGGTCATTACAACAACGATGCAGTCGGTCATATCTACATATACATACATACATACATACATATACATATATATGTGCGTGTGTACGCATATACATGTATCAATTTCAGAAAACGTTCACTATAGTCGCATTTTGATCTGTCATTAACTTTAAATTCACTTTAACTTTATAGTCATTCTCCTCCTTCTCATCTCGGTTTTTACCTATCTTTTTTCTCCTTTTATTTATTTATTTATTTATTCTTTGTTTGTTTTTCTTTCACATTCCGAGCATATCTCTCTTCCTAATGGTGAAAGTGTAGAAAGTTGAAAATATTCGCGCATATAGAGGACGATCGAAAGATTTTCCTTCTTGAATTGGCGATACGTTGAGACGTTTAACGAACACAGTACGAATGATATTATTTATTTATTTATTTATTTATTTATTTATTTATTTATTTGTTTTTTTTTTGGCTTTTCTTCCTCTTTTTTCTCTTTTTTCTTCGTCGCGAGAAGAAGGCGCGCTTGTTGTTCTTTTATTTCACTTCATTTTGTCATTTTTTTCCTTTTCCCTTTTGGTTCTTTCTTTTCTGGAAGCGCGAATCAAGCGAATAACAGCGCGAGGATAACGAAAATAAAAAATCGCGTGTGTGTTCCTTGTTATGAGATAATAACAATTAATATAACACCTGTTAGTTGATTAAGCCGGAATTAACAACATCGTATATTAATTATTTTCGCTTTTATCTTGTTACCGTTAATGCCATCGATCGTTCTTTCGTGATTGTTATTGTTGTTGTTATTGTTATTATTATTATTATTATTATTATTATTATTATTATTATTATTATTATTATTATTTTATTATTTTATTACTTTTTTTTTTTTAAATCTTTGACAACGATGAGATAATATTATCAGTAGCACTTTATTTATCGTAATTACGTTCATGTGATTAATGATAAAATACGGCATAAAAATTATTAATTCGCTTTTATACGAAAGTCCGCCGCCAGACTCGTCGTTCGATCCGTCCTGTGTTCTATTTTTCTTTTTTTTCTTTCTTTCTTTCTTTTCTCTTTTTATTTCTCGTGTGTATGTGTGTGTGGTTTTTTTCGTGTACGTATGTATTTAAAACGCTGTTTCTGATATCTTTCACAGATTCTCTCTCTCTCTCTCTCTCTCTTTCTCTTTCTCTTCTTTACGAATATCACACGATACGTACGTACAACGCATACATATCTACGTTTAACAATTTTCTCGAAACTTTTCAACATGGCTTTGACAAAAAGTCTTTTCGCCATTTCGCACACCGAAGCGTGTCCGCCATTTTGATTTCGATGAAGAGACGTAAGAAAATGGCGGGCGATTTCAAAAGACTTCGCGGACTTC
>NC_057687.1:7409929-7419929 GCF_014466175.1 Vespula pensylvanica | reverse complement strand
GCCTAATTATTACGCGCGAGGAAAAGAAAGGCCTTGCCATTGAGCTCTTTT
Source organism: Vespula pensylvanica (assembly GCF_014466175.1). Taxonomy (NCBI): domain Eukaryota; kingdom Metazoa; phylum Arthropoda; class Insecta; order Hymenoptera; family Vespidae; genus Vespula; species Vespula pensylvanica. The sequence continues at coordinate 7,419,878 of NC_057687.1, read as the reverse complement.
CTCCGTTCTCTCTCTCTCTCTCTCTCTCTTTCTCTCTTTTTCTTTCTTTCTTATACGCCCTAACCGCGAGTAAGTAAAGGCGCGAATTTAATATCCTATAAAAACTAAGTTATTTCTTAGCTGATTGCCTTGCGTTACGGTTTAAAAGATTGGGCACCCAGACAAGGATCGTCTCGATCGTGAAATTATTTATTTTATCTTATAACATTAAATAATCGCCTAACGCGAATTTATCTTATTATCTTCTTCTTTTTCTTCGTCTTCGTTTTTTTTTTCTCTTCTTTTATCTATCAGTATACGTACGTTTTCATAATGAATTTTCGAAATTCACTTCTATAGATTATAACGAGTATTAACGTACTTACAGTGAGGGGGGAGGGGGGGGACAAGGAGGAGAGAGCCCTCCCCTCACGTTATATCTTATATTTTTGACAAATATCCGACGAAAATGGGCTGCTTAGAAATCTAATTAACAAGGCTGAGAAACCTTTCGATTATTATTATTATCATTATTATTACTAGATATTATTGTAATATTATTATTATTATTATTATCATTATTGTTATGCAGCCATTCATACGATATACGTACATAAAGAATAATAATAATAAAAAAAAAAAAAAAAAAAAAAGAGAGAAAGAAAAAGAAAAAAGAGAAATAGAAATAAAAAGAAAAATAGTACAATGATAAAACGATTGTGACGTATCATCCTTGTCATGGCCCTCGCAGTAAGGATAAGGCCCCTGCACTAACAGATTGCTCTCTACGCCACAACGATACGATCGTGTTACTCCACGCTTTTTTTTTTTTTTTTTCTTTATTTCTTTATCTCTTCCTTCTCCATTATTTTGCTCACGTTTCATTGTCAGACTTAAAAGAGATCTCGTTTTCGAATGCAAAACTAGTAATTAGTAGTAGTAGTAGTAGTGTAGTAGTAGTAGTAGTAATAGTAGTAATAGAGGTGAAGGGTGAGTTAAACTCAATCGATCGATCCTTTATTTCCTATGGCAAGGTCGAATCGAGGGTCAACAAACGTAGGAGATTTTTTTTTTAATGTCTCTATCTTTTTCTCTTTCTTTCTTCCTTTTCTTAATTTCATTTTATTTCATTTCAATTTATTTTCTTTTATTTTATTTTTTTTTTTTCATTTTATCTCTCTTGCATTGCACTCCCGACGCGTTCATTGACATCAATTCGACATTCCTTTTTATTTTCTCTCTCTCTCTCTCTCTCTCTCTCTATCTCTCTCTCTCTTTCATACGTACTCTGTCTCTTTCATTCATCTTACTTTCTCACTAGTTCATTCACTCCTCCTCTCTCTTTCTCGTGCCATCTTCAAGTACCATCCTTCAAAATATCGATAATAAAATTTTATTTGGCACTGCAAGATTTCAAACGAACCTTACACGACGTATACGATACGATATTCTTTTTTATTGCGTGTATCTTTTTTATTTCCTCTTTCTCTTATTTTATTTATTTTCTCTTTCTAATACGAAATAAGAGAATCTTGTAATTGTCTACTCGTCGATTTGCTTTTTACTCAATTTTCTTTTCTCTCTCTCTCTTTCTCTTTCTCTTATTTCATTGAACATAGAAACGATTGATTAAAACCCTATAAAAAATGGCTACTGATTAAATATTAAAACGGAGAGTCAATCGATTAGATCAGAATTTTCTCTTTTTTTCTTCTTTCTACATTTTCTCTCTTTCTCTCTCTCTCTCTCTCTCTCTGTGTCTGTCTTTTTCCTTCTTTCGTTCATTTAAAAGTCGATATTCCGAAAAAATTTTAAACAATTAATATCTTAAATCAATATTTAACCGATAGCACATCGAATATATAAATATACATATATATATATTTATATTTGTTTATTACGTGTGTACGTATCTCTCTCTCTCTCTCTCTCTCTCTCTTTCTATACATATATATATATATACACACACATATACACTAATAATGTATGTATATACATATATTAGCTTTCGTCGGAATAAAAGAGAGAAATTTCTTTTACTTCGTAGCCTAGATATTTTTTTTCTCATATGTCTGATCGGATATGCTTCTGAAATATTTGATAGGCGCGACAACGCTTTCTTTCTGTCTGTCTCGTTTTTTTTCTTTCCTTTTTTTTTTTAAGATATTTTGTTTTTGGTCTTTTTTCTGTATTCCTTTTTGTCTCTTTCGGCGAAAATCAACGAAGAGATAACGTAAAGAGACGGCCATTTTTTGGAAAATGAGATGATCGATCTTTTTTACTTCGTATCGTAGAAATTAAAAAAAAAAAAAAAGATGGAAAAATGTGATTATAAAGGAGAAAATAAAAAAATAAAAATTGATGGTCTCGCGTAGGACAGAACGATAAGATTGGTTGGCTCGTCTTCGTTATCTCGAGAAATAATATTCTTTCTTTTTCTTTTTTCGCTTTTTTTTTTGTTTTTCTTTTTTCGTCATTCTTTCATCCACGCGAGCGAAAATTTGTACGCACGCGTGTACGCGTCTTTAACCGCCTGAAAACGATTTCGATTCATTTTTCTTTTCTTTCTTTCTTCATCATTCAAACTTACAAGCTTTCGTTTCTTCTTTCTCTCTCGTACACACACACTCACCCACACACACGCCTATACACAAACACACATGCACCAGCCGTTCAGTAATGTCTTTTTATTTTTTTTTTTTTTATTCCACATCAATCTTTTTTTCTTTCTCTTTCGCTCTCCTCTCTTTCTCTCTCTTTGCAATATGCTTTAAAAATTGTCCTTAACTATTTACTAATAATCGATTCTAATCACAGCAATTATTTATTGTTGATATACACAATCATACAGCGTCTCTCACTAATTGTTTACTTCATATATATATATATATTTTTTTCGACTTTTCTTTTTTTTTGTGTTTGCTTTATTATTATTATTATTATTATTATTATTATTATTATTATTATTTTTATTATTATTCTTATTATTATTATTATTTTATCTCAGCTGCGGAGGCTACCTCGAACGATGCCGTCGCTATTTCGTCTTTTCTCTTCTTTTTTTTTTTTTTTTTTTTACTTTACTACACTTTCCTTCAACTCTTGTTGCCTCTTTAAAACGCATCCTTTCGTTCGATCTTTCCTACTTTCCCAACTCAAGCTCATTCATTTGTAGTCATTGAATTTACGATTAAAATACAATCAGCGTGTGTCGTCATCGTCCATTTCCATTGTCGGAAAGTGGTACAGTCGAGGAATGGTGTCTCGCGAGAAAAAAAGGGTGGCAATTTTAAAGGATTATCGATGATAATAATAATAATGATGATGACGACGACGACGATGACGATGATGATGATAACGACGACAATTACGATGTTTATGATAATTATGATGGCGATGATTGCGGTACGATAATGACGATAACGATGATTATGATGGCGAAAGACAAAAATGCCGAGTAGCGAAAGGGATAAAAAGACAAAAAAAGAGAACAACGAGAAGATTAAAAAAGAAGAAAAAAAAGAAAATACGGTGAGGTGCCCGGATAGCGGGATAAGGAAGGTGATTGTGGGTGGTTGAGAAGGGAGACCGATTTTTCATTCGCCATGCCGTGAATGCGGCTAAATGGAGTAGAAGAAGAGAGAATATTGCTTCTTTTAGAAGCGAACGATATAAATTTCTTCTTTTTCTACGCTTTCGTTCTTTTTAACAAATACATAAATAATAAAAAACAGTTACAATAATAATAATAATAATAATAATAATAATAATAATAATAATAATAATAAGAATAGTAATAATAATAATACAATAATAATGATAATAATAATAATAACACGCTTTCCGATTTTTAAAAAAGAAAGATATAACTAGCAGATAACTCCGGCTGCTATATCGACGAACCATTTACAATGAAACTTCACCTAAAGGATATTGTTTTTTTTTTAATATATACATACAATCGATCAAAAATATTCGGGACATTTATTAGACGAAACAACGAAAGGGAGGAGGGGGAAAAAGTATATCAACATAAATCAAAGAAAAATTTTCAACAACCAACGGACGCGCACGTATAATAATTAATAATAATAATAGTAATATATAATATTAATATAATATTAATATAATATTAATAAACATATTAAAAATAATAATATTAATAATAGTAGTAGTAATAGTAATAATAATAATAATAATAATAATAATAATAATAATCATAATCATAATAATCATAATAATAATAATAATAAATAACCGTGCATCAAGATGAAACGATTGATTGATTTCGACGCGACTCGTCTCGACGTGGCGCGCGGAGGCACGTGACGTGAGTACAATGCATTAAATAATATATATAATATATATATATATACACATATATGCATACATATATATACATATATATATATACATATACATATATATATATATTATATACGCGTTGTTTAATAATAAATATATACAACACGAGCGCGAGAAAAGACGCTATTTACAAAATGAAAGCGCGTAAGATTAAATCCGATTTCTCGCGAGCAATCGAAAGAAAGCGAGCAGCGGGATATATATGTATATACACACACACACACACACACACACACACACACACAAAATATCTATATATATATATATATATATGTATATATATATAAAAGATTTCAATAGAATAAAATAGAATAAAATAAAATAAAAATAAAAAAAAAGAGAGAAAAAAAAACAAAATATGATTTGCCAAATTATTAACTTGTTTCTTGACAATTGCGATAGCAAAAGCACAACTTTACGTAGAAGGGAAAGAAAAGAGAACATGTCGTCGTAATCGTCGCGGAAACGAAAAGACACGCAATGTTTTCTTTCTTTTGTCTTTTTTTTTGTTTTGTTTTCTTTTTCTTCTTTAAAGACGAAGAATAAGATTATGAAAAATTATAATAATAATAATAATAATTGTAATAATAATAACAATAATAATAATAATAATAATAATAATAATAATAATGATAATAATGATAATAATAATAATAATAATAATAATAATAATAATAGTAATAGTAATAATAATAAGAGGCTTGCGATGTGGAAAATGACGTAGAGGAAGCACGATGGGTCACGTGGTAAAGTCACGTGGTAATGAATGTCACGCGATAGATAGGTCACGTGGTAATTTACGCGGAAAACTTTCAAAGAAGAAGACGACGAAATTTTCCTTCTTTCTCGGAGATTATTTTCATTTTGTCAATTTTCTTTTATTTTTTCTTTTTTTTTTGTTTTTGGCACAAATCGGAAGTTACGCAGCAGAACGTTGTTGCATATCGAAGGAGGAGAGGTGTGGAGGATAGAAAGAGATAAAGAAATCTCGAAGAACATGAACGAACGGCGAAAGGATAGAAATATCTTAATCGTGAAAGGAAGAACGAGATGCTGTATGTTGGATGCTGGAAGTCGTTGGAGAAGTTTGTCTTTTTTCTGATCGTCGACCAATCGAATCTTATTTGTCTTTTTCTTTTTTCACTTTCTCTCTCTCTCTCTCTCTCTCTCTCTCTCTCTCTCTCTCTCTCTCTCTCTCTTTTCTTTTTCGAGAGAAATCGCATTTTTTATCGATCAATATATTATCTTCTCCTTTAATTGCGTGTGTGTTTTGTATGTCTTTGTTTGTTTGTTTCTTTTTTTTCATTCTCCCTTCCTCTCTCTCTCTCTCTCTCTTTCTCTTTTTCTCTCTCTTTATAATCGTATAATAAATATATATATATATATAATATTAATATATATCGTTATTTATAATCCACGTAATAATTTCATTCCTTCAAAACAGAAGAGCGCGACTAGCAGTAACGTGTTCGACGAATCGCGACGAATGCCTCCAATTTTTTTGTCTTTTTTATTTTTATTTTTTTCCCTTAATAATCCATACATTTTTTTATCTTTCCTTTTCTTTCCGTTATATATATATATTTTGTTTTTTGTTTTTTTTTTTTTCTTTTATATCGATCGTTTGGATCGTTTTAGTATGCGTATGCGTCTGTACGATACTTTTTCTCGTTTTTTGCTGATCATTATCTTTCTCTCTTTCTTTCTTATTTTTTTTTCTTGTTGTCGCTTCGTTTTTTCTTTTATTGAATAAGGGGTTGTAAATGGTGGGGGGAAGGGAAGGGAAGGTCGAGATAAAGAACACCGTGAGGACGACGTTGAAGGCGATATCGAAACGGAAGCGGAGGATCTTCGCGACGATTAACTCGGAGAAAATCGATAGTAATTATATTAATAATAATAATTATTATTATTATTATTACTCATTGTTATTATTATTATTCTTTTTAATTATTTAATTAATTATTATTCATTATTATGATTATAAGTAATTAATTACTTAATTATTATTGATAAAAGATAATGATAATAGTAATAATAGTAGTAATAATAATAATTACTATTATTATTGTTATGTATTATTATTAATAATTATCGATTGTATCTCGAGATGAGTTATTCTACAAGTTGGAATCAGTGATTCTGGGAGGATCCTCGATCGTTCTCGATCGCGCGAAAATGAATGAAACAAAGATCATCGAAGTTTAAGGGGAGAGAAATAAAATATCGGAGAGGGCAGATTAAGAATTAGAATTACAATAAGAAGTGGAAGAAGTAGAAATAGAAGTAGAAATAGAAATCGAAGAAGAAACAGGAGAAAAGTACGTATGTACGGTTGTTATATTATCGTTCGTCCGAGAATTTTGAAATCGAGTCTCGCATGCAAAAGCTACTTTAAAAAACTACCAATTAATCGATCAATCAATCAATCAATCAATCAATCAATCAATCAATGAAGTAGTTTTAATTAATTAATTACCGCGCGCGCGATTAAATTGTCTCGATATTTATATATTTATTTATTTATTTATTTATTTATTTATTTATTTATTTATTTCTTATTCTTCTTTTTTCTACCCCGTCGATATACTCAGCGCTGAGCAGCGACGGCCATCGCCATTTTGTTCTTAGAGATCTTCCTATTCCGTGTTTGCCTGTTTCTCTCATTTTTTCTTTTCTTTTCTTTGTTTTTTTTTTATTTAAACGTACGATCGTTGCTAGCGCGGAGAGATCGCGACGAGGAAAAAAAAAAAAGATTCTAAAACGACCAGCCCTAAGAGTATTTTTTTAGCATCATCATCGCGTTCGTATATAGTTAATAATTAATAATTAATAACTCTAACTCTCTTTCTCTCTCTCTCTTTCTCTCTCTCTCTTTCGCTCTCTCTCTTTCTCTCTCTCTCTCTCTTGTATCTCTCTCCCGTCTCTCTCGCATCATTTTTTTGTTTAAATATAAAAATGAAAACTAACGTATCTTTGGCTTGTTCCCTTTACCAATCGGCAGCAGCGCGTGATGGCTGCGGCGTACATCATTGTTTGTGTGTATGTTTAATTTTCTTTTTTCTTTTCTTCATTTTTTTTTTTTCTTTTTATTTTCATCTTTGTTATCTTTGTTTAAATATCTTTTGTACAGTTTTGTACACTCGAGTGTGTTCGTGTACGCGCGTGCGTGTCTTCTTCGTCTCTTTCCTTATCTCCCTCTCTCTTTCTCTTTCTCTCTTTCTACATATGTTTAAAGTGTATACGTGTTTCTCTCTCTCTCTCTCTTTCTTTTTTTTTTCTTTCTTATCGTGTATATACTCTCATGTACGCGTGTGATCTCGTAATTAACAACGAAATCGCGTGTGTGCTTCTCTTATATACACATCATTGTCTCTTGTCATCGAGTATTCTCGATATCTTACGTATATTTATATATACATATGCATATATATATATATATATACACACATATATATATATACATACACATATATCTATACATATACATACATATATATATATGTATATATATACAATATGATGAAAAAACGCGTGTGTTTAATGTATACGTGTAATATGGGTGTGTGTTCATAGCGTGTATTCTCTCTCGTGTATATTCTTACGTGCGTGTCGAGTGTATAATTTGTCTCTCTCTCTCTCTCTCTCTCTCTCGCTCTCTCTACGATTGTGCATCTCTCTTTCTCTCTCTTTCTTTCTTTTCTTTCCCTTCCATATAATAATATAATCCTCCTCCTCTCTCTTTCTCTACCTCTTTTTTTGTCTCTAATCTCCCTTCCTCTATTTCTCTATTTTTTATCTTTTTTATCATCCCAAGCGTGTCGATTAGCAAACTGGTCGAACACACTATAGTGAGCCGCTTCCAGATGCCAGGGACAGCCTCCTCGCGTACGTCGCGACGCCCCGCGTCCTTTCGACGACGATAACGACCATACGTGGCGGCTAACGTCCGCGATATTCAATGAATCGGTGATTTGACGATGTGGTCCGGCGTTATGAAGTGGTACGTTGGTACAGGCAGTCCTGACGTTTCCATTGTTATCCTGAAACAGAATCGTACCTTGAGTTAACAGGGAAACTTATATATATATATATATTTTTTTTCTTTCTTATTCTTTTTTCTTTTTACGCTTTTTTTTTTTTTCTTTTATTTTTTCTCATTTTTCTTCTCATTTTTAGTTTCATTTCTCTTTTCTCTCTTTCTCTCTCTCTCTCTCGCACTATCTATCTCTGACCTCGCATCGACAAAGTTCAAGTCGGGTGGTCAGGATTTTCTTTTTTATTTTTTTTCTCTTTTTCTTTTTCTCCCCAATATTTTATCCAATTAGTTACAAGTACGACGGAATTTTGTTCGCTTCATTCCTCTCTTTTCGTTCCTTTTTTTCTCATTTTTGACAATTGGAGTGATCTCGTATCGCAAAATTCAGTCGTACGGAAGTAATTAAAAAAAATAAATAAATGAAGATAAAAGAATAAAATAAAAAAATAAAAGAAAAAAGAGAAAGATACACACCTAATTTTATTCTAAGGATACTCGCGATACTTTTCTATGGGTACACATATATATATATATATACATTTGTATATGTACCGTATTATCGCGAGTATCATTTTTTACAAACTTTAACAAATTCTTTTTATTACTCTATATATAAGTACACATATATATGTGTGTATATATATACACACACACACACGTATGTACTTTTTTTTAGGAGAATTCAAAAAATTTATGGTTTCTTTTTCGTTTCGAGGATACTAAATTTATACGTTACAAAACAAATGTTTTAAAAAAACCATAAATCTTTCAAATTATCGTAACTGCTGTATATATGTATATAAAAAAAATAAAAAAAAATAAAAAATTCTACGAACCATCAACGATAACAAGAACAATGAACGTTAGTTTACTTGTTCAAAAAAAAAAAAAAAAAAAAAAATTAAACTATGCGAAATAAATATGCACGTATGTATATATATACACACACACGTATAATATTTCTAATGGTTCGTAAAAAATTTTTCTTCCTCGAGTTATTCGCTATTTCCTCCCTCTCTCTCTCACTCTCTCTCTCTCTCTCTCTCTCTTTCTCTCTCTCTCTTTCTCTCATACACACGTAAGCCCGTAGGGAATTACTTGGATGTTCTCTGGTGGTTGTTGTTGTTGTTATTGTTGTCTTGTGTCTTGGACATCCGAAAGAAACACCTGTGTATTTGTGTGCTCGATCGAAATGACAAAAAAAAAAAAAGAAAAAAAAGAAATAAAAAGAAAAAATAAAAAGAAAAAAGAACAAAAAAGAAGATGAAAAGTATTGTTTATCACGTGTATGTTTTCTCTCTCGCTCTTTCTCTCTCTCTCTCTCTCTCTCTCTCTCTCTCTCTCTCTCTCTCTCTCTCTCTCTCTCTCTTTCTCTCTGTATTGTGTGTGTAGGCTATATTAATAACAGTAATAAAAAAAAGAAGAAATAATAATAAAAAAATACAAAAGGGTTTGATTATAAAGAAATAAAAAAATATTAAAAATAAAAAAGAAATAAATTATGAAAAATAAGATAAAGAAGACTTTAAGTAAAGTAAAAATTATTTTGTAAATTAATAAAAAAAA
>NC_057687.1:7371116-7409919 GCF_014466175.1 Vespula pensylvanica | reverse complement strand
AAAAAAAAAAGAAAAGAAAAGAAAAGAAACATTTTAAAACATTGTGACAATGAAAATGTTCGTAGTCGACAGTTAAACGGGATAAAGTCGATTAAAAGGACTACAAAGGAGTGGATGGTGCTTACCAAAGACGGGCAGGAGCCTGGGTCAAGTTGGTTGGATGGATACATCTTCTCTCTTTCTCTCTCCCTTTCTCTACATCTCTTTCATCATCATCATCATCATCATCATCATCATCATCATCATCATCATCATCATGATCATCATCATGATCATCATCTCGCCGTACGAGTTTCTCCGATCTTGAGTACGGTTTTTTTTTTCCATACGTACGTACGTATGTATCGTATGTATTACATATATAAGCACATAAATATGTATTATAACAATATACATAAACGTGCATTATATTTATAACGTTTACATTCGTTCTCTTTTCTTACGACGAAAAAGAGATAGATGGCAACGGGGAAAAAAAAATTAAAAAAAAAAATAAAATAAAATAAATAAATAAATAAAAAAAAAAATAAAATCAAAAAGAAAAAAAAAAGAAAAATGAAATGATAAATAAATAAAAAAAAAAAAAAAAAAGGAAAGCGAAAGTTTGATACGAAGACTCGAAATAGATGAATTTTAATATCTGTCTGAAAACACTTACGGACGGCCAAATATTATTTTTCAAACAATGTAAATCGTAAATAAATTATTGCACGTAACGTTCGGAGTCTCGTATCGTTTTACATATATTTATATATACGATATATGTATTTATATTTTTATATACATACATATATATACATATGTAAATCATAAATAAATTATTGCATCTAAAGTTGACATGGTTTTACATATATATTGTATATAAATATACGGTTCTTTTTTTCCTTCCTTTTTTTTCTTTTCTTTTTTTTTTATTTTAAATATTTTGAAGGGGGATTGCAATAAAACGCACAGTGCCGTGAACGTGGACGCGCGAAATGCGTGGATCATTATTTATTTGTTCTTTCGTTCGTTATCTTTTTTTTTTTTTCGATAAACAAAACAAAATAAAACGAAACGAAACGTGAAGAAAAAAGAGAAAAAAAGAAAGAAAGAAATAGAAGAAAAAAAAAAAAAAAAAGATAGAAGACAATTAATAATAAAATCATCGTCGTGATAAACGTAGAATGAAAAAAAAGTCGAAAAATTAAAGGGGGAAAAAAAGAAAAAAGAAATTTGGGGTGAAGAAAAAAAAAAAAAAACAGAAAGAAAAAAAGAAGAAGAAGAAAAAAACATTCTCGCGCGTCCTCGTTCGAAGATGGGCCCCCGTGAAATTTTCTCACTTATCTGTATTTTTTTTTCTCTTCGTTATTATGTATATTAAACACGCCTAGTTTTATTTAACAAGATTATACAGGATAGCTAAAGATATCTGTATTGTTTAAAGCGCGCACGGCGTACAGCTTCGCGACATCTTTTCCTCCGTTGTTGTTGTTGTTGTTGTTGTTATTATTATTATTATTATTATTGTTGTTGTTGTTGCTCTCTTAATCCTTTTTTTCTTTCTTTTATATTAATGAGAGACTGATACACATTCCAACACTAACGAATTGATTTCCCGAGATTTACTTCGAAAAAGAAGAATAGACAAAAAAGTTTTAAAAAAAAAAGAAAGAAAAAGAAAAAAAAAGAAAATTGGAAAAAATGCTTCTCTCTCTCTCTCTCTCTCTCTTTTTTTCTTCTATTTTCTTCATTTTTCGCTACATCACGTTTAATCCCAATGAAATATCGATTACTCATATTGTTGTTATTAATTTTGACGTTCGTATTCGTTGTCGCTCGCCAAAAATTTCATCGAAAATATGCAATTCCTGTCATTCCTTTTCATTCTCTTTTTCTTATACTATTGTCCTATATTTTCAAAAAAAATTCTTTTCACTTTTATATAAAATATATGTAACTATATATGCATATATATATATTATATATATATATATATATATATGCATGTCGATTGAAAAAATCATATATGTCCAATCTCAAGGAAAGAAATCACGCGACGTAGAGATGCAAAGAGAATAAATATAATAATTGAAACGAAGAAGAAAAGGATTATACACATATCGTTTTATATATATATATATATAATATGTATGGGTACATATATATACACATATATACATACACACACATACTTTTAGGACAACGACGTGATCATGATCGAAACGATTGCATTATTATTATTATTATTATTATTTTTTTTTTTTTTACGAGGATTAAGAAGAAAATCTGACGCGAATTGTAAGATTAGAAAAAAGTCGATTGTGGAAAATCGTGAGTTGTAGTTTTTTGTTTCGTTTTTTTTTCTCTCTTTTCTTCTAAATGCATCCACCCACTCAGTCATCACGTATACACGTACACACGCACACGCATACACACATACACACACACACACGCGCGCGCGCGTGTGTGTCAGATGCACTCACGTATACATATATACACTTCATATATGTATGCATATATAAATATCATATCAGTCGATCACGATCGTACAAGTTTTGTTTACTTTAATTTTCTTCTTCTTCCCTTTCTCTCTTTGCTTGTGATTTCTTTTCTTTTCTTTTCTTTTCATTTCTTTTCTCTTATTATTTTCCTTTTTTTTCTTTCTTTCTTTCTTTATTTCACGGAGCTGACGCTCGATCGATCTCTACGTGCGAACTTCCTCTCTGTTTGTTCTTCTTCTTCTACATACTTAATATACTATATATTTATAATAAATCGAATACACGTGTAACCACACACACACTCTTGTAAATACTATTATACGACTAAATAGAAGGGACGACCGTGTCTTTTGTTTCTAAACTTTTGTTCTATTTTCATCTCTCGACAACAACAATATTGTCTACCTTTGTGTCGTTCATTCAAGTTTGATCGTTCTCTCTCTCTCTCTCTCTCTCTTTCTCTTTTTCTCTGTCTCTTTTCTTATACTATCCTAATCCAAAATTTGCAATATATGTGTGTAAAAGAAAAAAAAAAAAAAAAATACAAAGAAAAAAGAAAAATAAAGAAAAAGAAAAGAGAAACTTGGATCTTGAAAGTTAATTCTCGTAGATCCTTATGTATCGTGTACCTTTTATATACACATATAAATTTATATATATATAAGTATATATATAAATATATATATATATTGTTTCGAGTGCATGTGTATGTGTCTGTGAATATTACGAGCATGTAATAATATATCTTCTAATACATAACCAGTATCGTTACAATATTATGACCACTAAGCGTCTAAATTGATTATTTCTTTCTTTCACTCTCTTCCTCTCATTCTCATTCTCTCTCTCTCTCTCTCTCTCTCTCTCTCTCTCTCTCTCTCTTCCTCTCTCTTTTCACACTTTTCACTTACATCATCATTTATCGATCATTATATACGACGACAAGTAAAGTATTGGCCCTCAATCTCTCTTGATATAATAATAATAATAATAATAATAATAATAATAATAATAATAATAATAGTAATTGATAATAATAATAATAATAATAATAATAATAATAATAATAATAAGCTCGCCGAACGTCTTATCTTTCTTTTTCGTTTACGCTTTTGGTTTAATTTTTCTTTTGTTTCTTTTATATAATTTATCGTGACGAGTCATCGGACGTCAACGAATCTACAAAGTCATTAAAGCTACGTCACACATGATTACGACACGATATACTCCCTAAGACACGTTTTCTCGCACATTTAATTTTAAGGCATAATTCTTAAAATTGGAAAAACAATCGAAATGAAAAAAAGAATATGTTGAGAAGGAATAAGGGGAGCAAAGAACAAAAAATTTTTAATTAGAAAACGTGATAAAAAAAAAAAAAAAAAAAAAAAAGAGAAAAGGAAAAAAAATCTTTACATACGTTCTATCTTCTTGCATACGCTACATGTGCATCTGTAATTCTCTCTCTCTCTCTCTCTCTCTCTCTCTCTCTCTCTCTCTCTCTCTCTCGCACATTTGTACTTTCATTCATTCATTTAATATTCTTGCATACTTTCTCTCTCTCTCTCTCTCTCTCTCTTTCTCTCTCTCACGATAAAGTGGTCTACTAATAGCTAAAAGACAAAATTACATTGGACTAACCATACGCTAGGTAAAAGGTCTTGCGTAAAACGGCAATCGATATTAATTAATACATAATTGTAATTAGAATTACGCTTATATAAGATCTATAAGATCGTGTACGTGTTCGTGTATACTATATATATATATATATATATGTATAGAAATATATATATATATAGTACGTACATATGTATATAAAATGCTATCCTTTCTCCGCAAACGGTATACGCGATCTACGGGTCAATTCTCCGAGCAATATTATTAAAAATTGAAAAAAAAAAAAAAAAAAAAAGTTTGGTTCCATAGAGAGAATCATAGATTAGAGCAAATACTTTAACGATATTCCGCAGAATAAAAAAAAAAAAAAAAGAAAAAAAAAAGAAAAAACAAAAAAAAGAAAGGGGAAATAAGTATGTCGCATCGACGGAATCTATGGCGAGTTTTATTTCCCCTTCTCTCTCTCTCTCTCTCTCTCTCTCTCTCTCTTTTCTTCTCTCATGTTCGGAAAAAAAAAGTAAAATAAAATAAAATAAGCGTAACAGAGTTTTAGAAAATGTATGCTCGGAGAGAAGACTCAGAATCGGCTCTAAAGGCTCTAAAGACTCGCTCGCAAATCGTTCGTCTCGATTTTATCATGATTTTTTTCTGAAGTTAGAGGGAAAGGAAGGGAAAAAGTAATCTCGAAGTCAAAAGACGAAGAAAAGGAACAAGAAAGTAGAAAAAGGAAATATAATCAGCGATTCACGATCGAGTCTTTGTCCGGGTTTTGCCGCTACCCTGGCGTCCGTTATAATTATTTTTTCTTTTTCATTTCCGTTCATCCCTTCTCATTAATAATAATAATAATAATAATAATAATAATAATAATAATAATAATAAATGATTAATAATAATCATGACAATATTAGTAGTAATAGTAATAGTAGTAATAGTAGTACTAATAGTATAGTAATAATCATAATCAATAATAATAATAATAATAATAATCAATCAATCAATCAATCAATCAATCAATCAATCAATCAATCAATCAATCATAATGATGATAGTAGCAGTAGTAGAAGTAGATAATAATAAAAGTATATACTACTGTTATCTATATACGTAATTTGTATATGTGTGTGTTGCGTGTGAGGCTCCCTCCTTTCAGGTCTTAATTCAGCAGCATAATATGTGTGCACACGTGTATGTATATATGGTATGTGTATGTGTACATGTATGTATATATGTACATACGTGCGTGCGTGCGTGTTCGTTTATTTGTTTATTTGTTAATATGTATATGTGTGTGTGTGTGTGCGCGCGCGCGCGCGCGCGTGTGTTTGTTGATTCTTTTTCTTTTTTATTTTTCCTTTCATTTCATTCCCGTTAATATTAAGAAGAGACGCGATCAGATTCCCGCGAGGTCATCGTCACTCCTTTGGTGATCTTCGGCAGCAACTCAGTACGGGTTGTATTTGGTGCGCTCGGATTTGAATTTGCCGCTGTCAGTTGGTCCGGGCGCACCCGGGCTGCGCATCCTCGGCGTGAACGCCTTGTGCGATCGGTGCACGCCGGTCGTCTGTACAGGTAGCGCCGAGGCGGCAGCGCCAGCAGCGCCACCTAGCAATTCCGTGAGTCCGCCGAGGGCGGTCAGGCTGGATAGGGCGTTCAGGGCTCCTGGCTTGCTTAGCAGCTGAGCCAAGGGGATGGCGCTGGCCAAGGGAGAGGCAGTGGTAGTGGTAGTAGAGGGGGAAGCACTGGCCCCGGATGCCCCGGGAGTGGTACCGCTGCCAGGGGTTTGGGTATTTTGGGCCTCTAGGTTAGCTTTCTGCAGTTCGACACTGGGGAAAAGACACAAAATGTAAAAAAGGTGAGGGCGGGAAAGACGTTTTTCTCAGTTTAAGCATTTCTTTTTTTTTTCTTTTTTTTTTAATCTTTTCTTTCTTTCTCTATCTCACTCTCATTCACACGCACACGCTCTCTTCTCTCTCTCTCTCTCTCTCTCTCTCTCTCTCTCTATTTTTATCTCGTAATGAAAAGAATATTTTTTAAAAAAGAAGAAGAAGAAGAAGAAGTAGTAGAAGTAGAAGAATATAAAGAAGATAATGAAGATAAAAAGTAGATAGATAAATAAATAAATAAATAAATAAATAAATAAATATATATTAATTAATTGGAAGAGAGTTTTATATATATATATATATATATAAGTATAAAATTAGCGGTATGATTCTTTTTTCTTTTTGAAATTTTCAATGAGTAATTCAGAAGGGTGGTTGTGTAAGTAGAAGGTAAAGGTCGAACGATTAAGATTATAAATAGGTTGTAAGATTGCGAATTATGCAAGACGGGCTGAAGGAGATTGACAGATATAAGCATACAATGTGTATATGTATATATATATATGTATATATATATATATATATATATATATATATAAAGAAGAAATACGGAGCTTAGAATTAATTAATTTAGGGAAAAAAAGAGTGGAACAGATTTGCGCTCGAGACACATACAAGCTTGTGGCGATCGATCGAGTCCTCAGAGAGAAAAAAGATAAAAAAAAAAATAAAATAAAATAAATAAATAAATAAATGTGATACAAATAATAAGGAAAGGATAAATGAATCTTTTTTTTCATTGATCGTCATTATTTTTTTGTTTTCTTTTTGGTTTAATCGGCACGATGGAGAAGCCAGCGAGTATGTATATGATCCGAGCGAGATTTATTTGTAAAAAGAGCTACGACTTAATATAAAAAAAAAAAAAAAAAAAAAAAAAAAAAAAAAAAAAAAAAAAAAAAAAAAAAAAAAAAAAATTAAAAAACGGGCGAAACGAGTAAAGGAAGATTATTTAGAAAAATTAATAAAAATGTGAAAAATAAATCAATCGGAAGGTCTTCTTTTTTTATCCTTTTCTTTTTTAAAGGCTAAGAGAGCTATATATATATATATATATATATATATATATATATAATGCACAAGAGGTACTCTATGCAGCGTGACATTCACGTACGCCGGCTACGTGTGTGGTAGAGGAATATATCTCTATCTCTCTCTCTCTCTTTCTCTTTTTCTCCCTCTCACGCACACATTCTCTCTCATTCATTCTAACGCTAACGGGCTCGTTCTTCTGGACATCAAATTTTAACCCTTTGTTAATTTCCATTCTCTACCAATTAATGCCAGCGGGAGTATGCATTATTTAGTTAAGTATGAGTATCAAAAAAAGAAAAAAAGGAAAACAAAAAAAGAGAGAAATAAAAAGATTATGCTCAATATTAGTTAAAATATATTAAAGAAAAAACGAAAAAAAAAAAAATCGCTAGAAAAGCACCCTCCAATTAATACGGTCGAAATTATTATGTATGTGCTGTAGGTAGCAAAAATATATATATATATATATATATATATATATATATATATATATATATATATACATATACGTAAATAAAAAAAAGAGAAATAAGCGATTATATATATATATATATATATATATATATATATATATATCAAACAGTCGCAGTTGAACGAGACGCGCTGCGAAAGATGCGGTGCAAAATGGCAGACATTGAAAAAGACGAGCACGAGGCTCTATCTCGACTACGTACTCGTCTCTCTCTTTTTCTCTATTTCTCTTTCCTTCTTTCTCAAGGGTAGCAAGGACGAACGAACCGTATACAGACAAAAAAGAAAAAAAAAAGAATGGAACAAGTACGCGAGATTTTTTCTTTTCATACGAACGAAGAAAATCGTGTGACTTCTTTTAACATGAAGATCGTAACATTTTCATAACATTTTTAAGAAAGAAAATCATTTTGGTCCTTGCAATTACCGTTGAGTTTTCACGAGGAAAATGAAAATCAAAATGGTGTATTCGTTTTTACGTGATTGAAAAGGCATACGACGCCTCGAACGCTCGGTCTTTGTCTTATTTTGATAAATTTATTTTGAATTGAGCGATTTTACGCTTGACGACAAAATGGCCGACCGACCGACCGACCGATCGATCGAAGCGACGACGGCGACATCACGCGGACAGAGTGCCGAAAGAAAATAAAAATATACACACATACGTATGATTTTTTTTATATCACATACATATATGTACATGTATATATATATATATATATATATATATATATATATATATATAACAAATATGATGAACGATAAAAGAGAGACGACGAGTATGTAGCATAAGAGAAGTTAATTTATCAGGACAAATTCAATATTACTTAATTCCGGTTATTATTATTGCATATAATTGTTAATGCAGTAGCTAAAAAATGCGAGTGAGACAATCTGGAATAAAATATATAAATGGATTATAATTATAAACGTGAGAAAGGTATGTATATGTGTATGTGTGTCTACGTTCCATTTTTTTATGCTCCATAATGTATGCTTGTTGCATATATATATATATATGTATATATGTGTGTGTGTGTATATATATATATGCAGCAGGGAGAAATCGCGTCTATCGAACGAACCGATCGAACGATCGGCCATTTTTTATTTCCTGTCTCTCGTCATCATCATCATCATCATCATCACCACCATTATCATCATCGATGATTACTATCTATGCGTTAGTGACTATAACCACACACCTTTGATCGTCTAACGTCGCCGATATATATGTATATGTATATGTATGTATATATATATATATATATATATATATATATATATGTCTAACGTTGTCCATGTGTTAGTCCCATAGTTCCAATTAATCAACAGACATAGAGAGACAACTATGTATTATTGTATATTTAAATGCCAGCACGACGAGATTATATGTGTCCGTGTGTGTGTGCGTGTGTGTGTATATATATATATATATATATATATATATATATATAAATTTAAAAAGCAAAAAGATTCTAAAAACACATTTGTGGACGTACGTACAGTTTCGATAGTATAATAAAAAAGCGATGATACACAGCGAGAATAAGCGTACAAAAAATTAAGGATGTATTTGAAAAAAGCGATAACGTTGATGACGAGGAAACACGTTTTCTCTTTCTCTCTCTTTCTCTCTCTCTGTCTCTCTGCCCCTCCCTCCCACTCTCTTTGCGTGCTATGCGTGCGTGCGTGCGTACTTTGCTTTAACAAACATTATATTTTCTTGATTACTCTTATCCCGAATGATAAAAAAAAGAAAGTAAAAAAGAAGAATAAATAAATAAATAAATAAATAAATAAATAAATAAATAAATAAATAAAAAAGAGATTGATAAGCCTGTCGACGATTTTTTTCAAACACGTGATTGAATTCACATTCGTGAAGAATATATGTATACATCTATGTACATAATCATAAAAAATAATATATATACATATATATGCGTTAAAAAAGCTGTATTCGTTTATAAAAAAAAAAGGAAGGAAACGTCATGTGTTTGTGTGTGTATCGTCATCGCTTGCTTGGGACTCGCGAAAAGGATATTTATCAGTAATCGGTAACGAAGGAACGACCTGCTGGTTTCTCTCATTCTCTCATTCTCTCTCTCTCTCTCTCTCTCTCTCTCCTTTCTCTCATTCTCTCTCTCTCTCTACTACAGTGAAATATTTTTTAGCTTTTTTTTTCTTTCTTTTTTTTTTTTAATTGTCGGTATTGATTGCTTGAAAGGACAGCCAGCGACAATTGGGAACAGATGTTGAAAAAACGGAGATGTGTGTCTGCAGGATACTCAAGAAGGTACTGGACCTGGAAGGCAGGACCTGGAAACAAAGGATTAAGACCCTCCTCCTCATCTCCATCTCTATCACCATCACCATCTCCAACTCCAACTCCAACTCCAACTCCTCCTCCTCGGTCCTCCTTGGTGTCGTTATTGCTGTTGTTGTTGTTGTTGCTATCGTCGTGGTCGTCGTAGTCGTCAAGTTTGAAGACGCTGCGAGAATGCGAGGGCTGCTTCCATCTCTCTTTCTCTCTCTCTCTCTCTTTCTCACACACACACACACCCACTCTTGCTCAACCTCACTTTCACTCTCTCACCCTGTTGAATACGTTGAACAACCTCGATGATGTCTTCTCTCTCTCTCTCTCTCTCTCTCTCTCTCTCTCTCTCTCTCTCTCTCTCACTCTTTCACTCTCTCTTCCTCTCACTCTGCTGTATGTGTTTAACTTAAAACCTACTCATATCTCACCTGTCTTCTTCTCTGATCTCTTTAAAATCAGTGGTCTGGCACGAAGAGAGATCTTTTTTCTTTTCTTTTTTTTTTTTTATCAGATTTTGCTGTAATTCTCATCATTGTATACTTTTCTTTCTCTCTCTTTTTTCTTTTTGTCATTTTGAAAATCCTTCGCGCCAGGCCATACATCGTATCGTAACGTTTAGACGACGCGCCGTTCGACGATCATCTTCGGGACATCCATTTTCACGGAGATGATTTTGTTTATTTATTTGTTCTTTCTTTTCTCTCTCTTTTTCTCTCTTTCTTTCTTTTCCTCAGGATTGATTTAGGTTATCGTTTTCGAAAGAACTCGTCGATCGCAGCGTCGTCGATGATCGTACGGATACGATAAAAATAACAACAAAAGAAAATACATAGAAAAAGAAGAAGAAGAAGAAGAAGAAGAAAAGAAGAATCATGAAGAAGAACGATAAAAAAAAGAACATGGATTAAAAAATACGAAACAATTCTAAATGTCCGAAAAGAATCCGAAAAGATAAAACGAACCGATTAGAAGATCGATATGATCCATCTTTCGAATTAACTTCTGTTTTAAATAATAATATAATTAATAAAGATAGAACTAAAAGTAAATTAACGACAAAAAAGAAGTAATAAAGAAAAAAGAAAGAAAATAAGAAAGAAAGAAAGAAAGAAAGAAAGAAAGAGACACTGATATATGAGAAGAAGACCGATGAAAATATGTGTGTCAATAAATATTTATATAAAATATATAACATAATATATATCGCTATAATCATACAAAATAATAATTATTATTGTAATATATATGTATATATATACATATATATATATGTATATATGTATATATACATGGCATACCGCTAAATCCACCGCGAAACGTAGCCGGGACGAGTTCGACTGGTTTCTTCGAAAGGTTCCCCCCGCGTTTTCTCTCTGTAGTACGCGTACGTAAAAGAAAAGCGGAGGAGAAAGACAAAATGGCGGACACGAAGAACGTTCGACATGTCCGAACGCTTCATCCTGTCCGCAAAATATCGAATCTTTTATTTCTTTTTTTTTTCTCTATCCTTTTCTTTTCTCCGTGCGTGTAATATATATTTTTTTTTCTTTTAGATATTCTCTTTTTTTTCGTTTGTTTTCATTTTTTTTTTTGGTCATAGAGAGCTAAGGCTTATAAAAAAGGGGGGCGAGGGGGTGTTAAGGGGGTAAAAAGGGGTCGACGAGAGTAACTGGGGCCCTTAATAGGGTTAAAAGTTACTTGGGCATGTTTTTTTGCCTAAGTTAGGTACTGTGACTCACCTCATATTGATGAGATACTGTGCCAACGCAACAGCGTCCGGATTTCCTGTAATGGTGATCGTACGATCCGTGGCACCACCTTCTCTCTCCTCACAGTTGCTAATTCTGATCATAGCACCTGATATCTGACGTATCTCAGCTATCTTGGTACCACCTTTGCCAATGATACAACCAATCAACTCGTTCGGCACTGTCATTTCGTGCGTTTGATTGTTCGCCGCTGGCTGTTGCCGATTCGTGTTGTTCGTACGTAACTGGCTACCCGCTAGTGCCGCCAATGCTATAAAAATGTTTTCTTTTTTATATATCACCGATTAAAAATCAAATTGCGATAGAGACACGTAGATACAATTTACATTGTATACGTGTGTGTATGTATATATATATATATTTATATATATATATATATATATATATATATATATATATACGCGCATACACGTATATATTTGAACGACTGAAACACAAGTATTATAATGTCCTCTTGATTTAGGCTTTTATTTTTTTCTACAAATGAAAAGAAAAAAAAAAAAAAAACAAAAAGCAAATGACAAAAAAAAATGGAAAATAAGAAAAACACTTCAGGGTAGTTTTCTAATCATAAGGTTTCTGTGGATTAGGAAAAGAGATAATGTATCCAGCGTTGAGAAAAACCTGAGAAAAGACATGTGAAATTTATGTATACATATACATATACATATACATATACATATACATATACACATACATATATATACATATTTTTATGTATATATATAAAAAAGTAAAAAACATTTAAAACATATATTAAACATATATATATATATATATATATATATATATTATGTATAAGTAATATAATTTTTTGTAAGAGATTGGCAAAAAGGAAGGAAATTGTTTTACCTGCCGGATTAATTCCACCGGTATTAGCAGGAGTGGCGAGACTACCAAGGCCCAAAGCCGCCAAGCCAGCAAGAGGATTACTGCCAAGCTTGCCCATCTGAAACAACGACGGAGAAACCCTTCGCTCAACAAAAAAAATGGCTAAGTTTCTAAGGTGGATCACATTGAAATTCGGGGGGCACTGAAGGGAGAGAGGATGCTGTTGCTTTGAAGCCTCACGAAGACACCGATAAACGCATCGAGAAACTCTTTTCAAATTTCAATTGGATTATTTTGTATTTCTTTCTTTCTTTCTTTTTTTTTATTTTTATTTTAAAGAGAAAGATGGATGATTCTGATCATTCCATCTTTTTCTTTCTTTATCTCTCTTTCTCTCTTTCTCTCTTGCTCGCTCGTTTTTTTTTTTTGATTCGTTCTCCTTCGTCCTACGATCCTTCGAACGTTTCTCGATCTTTGATCTTGAAAATCAGAATTTTTTTTTCATTTTGATGATCGAACTTTTTTTTACGATTTTTTCTTCATTTTCAGTATTTTACATTTTCTCTCTCTCTCTCTCTCTCTCTCTCTCTCTCTCTCTCTCTCTCTCTCTCTCACTCACTTTCACTCTTTCTTTCTCTCTTCTATTTTATCTATAGCCAATTCATAATACATTAATATATCGATGATGGTACTATATTGAAAATAATTAGGTATACTATATTAATTGAATATATCTAAACGAGGGTATTCATTCTTAGTGCTGTCGATGTGCACGTTATGAAACTAACTAATCTTTCAAAGAGAACTAATTTTTAAAACGAGATTCGAGAAAATCGAATCGACGATTGATTCCACCACACACAAATATATATACATACATATGTACAATTTTTTCTTTAATAATATTCTTTATCATCGATTCTTGTTCACGTAAACGTAAATATAAAAATAATGTATAAAGAAAAAAAAAACATACCCTCCCTTCATACGAAACGTTATCGTCGATTCGTTTTCGATATTCAACTATGTTCTAGGATCATGGACGTTCAAGGAGAGAAGAAAAGTAATGCTTTGCTAGTCTCATTTAGCAGCGATATACTTTCTTCTTAGAAACACGAATTATAAACATATGTATGTATGTATGTATGTATGTATATACATATGGAAGAAACGATTTTTAATTTTTTTACGGAAGAAATATATATATATATATATATATATATATTATCTTGTAGTATATCTATAGCGATATAGACAGCATTTGGTCATCCGAAGATAGGAGGGGTTGTTGTTGCAGGTGGGTTTTGTAATATTGGCGAGGGTAGTAGTTGCTTTCATTATTTACTCGGATGGTAGGAACTTGCAGACTGGGGGAGAATTTAGGATGTAAATATTTCATTAACTATGGATAGAGAGAAATGTTTATATATATAAACATATGTATATGCATATGTTATGTATACCTTTATTCTTTAATTTTGTGAGTATATGTGTATGCATATATATATATATATATATATATATATATATATATATGTATATACATTATTCAATAATTTTTTGTTTATTTACGAGTGATTCGTATGCATGTTATGTATACCTTCATTCTTTAATTTTGTATGTATATGTGTATGTATATATATATATGTATATACAGTATTGAATAATTTTTTGTTCATTTACGTGAACGAATAGACGAGTGACCGAGAGGGATGATAGAATGTGAAAGTAGATCGAGCTTCGAAAAGAGAAGAAAAAGAGAAAGAGATAGAGAGATAGAGAGAGTGAGTGAGTGAGTGAGTGAGAGAGAGAGAGAGAGAGAGAGAGAGAGAGAGAGAGAGAGAGAGAAACTAGCACTTTCATGCATCTATGTGTTAGTATGTTTGAAAATCAAAGATATATTCGTCGCGATAGATTTATTATAACACGTTTTGATTCTGTATGTTATTTTTTGATATGTGTATGTATACTTTTGTTTGGTGAAAATGATCGTTATAAGCGCGATGATAGATATGTAGAATTATAACTCGAGAGAGAAAAGCAAATAGGCGGAAGATAAGAGTTAAAAGAGAAAGAGAATAATTATATCTCGTGGATTTTATTAGAGAAAAAAAAAAGAAAAAAAAAAATTAAGAACTTTCATTCCGATAAAAAGAAGAAAAAAAGATAAATAAAATTAAAAAAGAAAAAAGATAAAAAAAAGGAAGAAATATGGTCGTTGTTTAACTTTCTAAATCGATGTACACGATCGAACGATAAAAGTTAATGATTATTAGCGATGAAAGATTAAAAATGATGGCGAACGAGTTACCTTTAACGATAGGTCAATATACCATATATTTATGCAAGTTACGTATGTTCAATTAATAATTCATGATCCGACAACGTTGATAGCCTTCGAAAGTAATATAATAATACAAATCAATCCTTTCTTTTTGTTCTTTTTTTTTTTTTTTTTTTTTCAATGAAAATTTTTCATATTTCTCAATTTGATAAAATTTAATTGTTTTAATTAAAAGTTTCGATCATATTTATATCACTTCATTTTCCCTTTTTCTTCCATTTATGGAAACTATATAAAAAAAGTTTCCATAAAAAAAAAAAACATTGAGTATATACTAGCATATATATATATAATATATATTAGCAATTTTCGGGGAGCACTAATAAATTTCAAGTAATTAATTTCGTTTATAGTGTTACAAACACAAACGACCAATGATAGATAAAATAATAATAATAATAATAATAATAATAATAATAATTAATAATAATAAAGGATAAGATCAAAGAAGAAAAATAAAAAATAAAAAAATGTACAACGATAACAGTAAGAAGGAATGAGGAAAAAAAAGATTATTCTTTCTGTCTCAATCTCTTTTTCTCTTGCAATTTGACGAAGAGAGAAAAAAGAGGAAGAGACGGATGTTTGTACGTATGTATATGTGTATATAGGGTGGCAAAGGTCGAAGGATTTTCTCGTTTTTCTTTTCTAAAAATTTTTTTCCTTTTACTTTGAATCGTGGATAAAAATTCGCATCCCTCTTAAATAAATAAATGAATTTCACCGAGTACCGGAAGTACGAATCGATCTATCTTCTAACAATGTTTGCTAAACTAACATAACGTGCACGTGACTTCGTTTATTAAAGGATGTTTTTAAATTTATGACGAACGCCACGACGACGACGGCTAATACACGCTTTATATATATATATATATATATATATATATATATATATATATATATCTTTCTCTTTTTCTACGCTCTTTTTAAATCTCGGACAAAAATGCCACTCTTCTCCCCTCACGAAAGACGTCCCTTTGAAGCTTTCCACTTTTGATTTATGAGACGTTGGTTGTATACTGTAATACGCGAATTCGCAGCCAGCAGGTGTATCCAACCATTCTCTGGACAGAACAAGCTTTCTCTCTCTCTCTCTCTCTCTCTCTCTCTCTCTCTCTCTCTCTCTCTCTCTCTCTTACACACACACACACACATATTCGTCACTCGTTCTGTCTCTGTCTGTTTCACTGTTCAACGTTTATCAATGTACAACACGTAACATAACGTGTGAAAGTGGAATGTCAAAGGTTATATTATACCGAGCATAGTTCTCTTTTACGAACAAGAAAATTAACGTCGTGACGTTCAGGTTTTGGAAAAAAAAAATAAAATAAAATAAAGTAAAACAACAAATAATACTAATACTAATACTAATAATAATAATAATAATAATAATAATAATAATAATAATAATAATAATAATAATAGTAATAGAAATAATAATAATAGTAATAAATGGAAAAAGAAATTCTATCCTATTTCCCTTTTCATATTCTTTTTTCCTTCGATATTCGCGATATCTCTAAATATCTATATTTAATAAAATGGATCATTATCCTCTAACCTGCTGAAGAGAGGATACGGTGGATATATTTTTTTATTTTTTATTTTTTTATTTTACTTTTATTCTTTTTTTTTTTGTTAAGGGCAGCCCACCCTCGCGCTATCTTCTCGCTGAATTCGTAGCTATATATCTATATATATATATATATATTTAAAAAAAAAGGGGGGGGGAAAGAAAAAAAAAAGTGCACGAAGCCATGCTCTTCTAAAAAAAGGGGTGGTAGGGTGGAATGGGGTGGGACGAGAGAGGAACCTGGGAAACGTGAAGATTTTTCTAATTGAAGGTTGATACTGCTGTTATAATAGAAAGGATGTTGAACTTAAGGGATGAAAAAATTAATTAGGGAGTCGACATCGGTCGTGAAAGAGGGTGCGGAAGAAGAGACAGGAGAGGGATGTTGAGGGACAGGGGATGAAGAAGAAAAAAAAATGGTGATATGTTATACGATAGAGATATTCTCGAAAGCGAGATGGTGAATGAGAGAAGCTGTATGTATGCTCGCGCGTTAGGACGATGAAAGCGTAAATTTTTTTTCTTTCCTTTTTTAGGGGAGGTATTTCTTTTTTTTTTTTATTTTTTTAATTCTTTAATAGGTATTCGTTTCTTTCTTTCTTTTTTTTTTTGCATGTTACATCGCACAATTTTGACAATTTTGACATTTTCTATAAAGATAATTTCTACGATAAATTTGTGTTTGACTGTTAAAAGAAAAAAAAAAAAAAAAAAAAAAAAGAAAAAAAGAAAAGAGAGAAAGAGAAAAGAGAAGAAAAAAATTTGTTAACTTGACAACTTGTAATTCTTTTTCCCCTTTTTCTTTTTTTTTTGAATTTTTTTTTGATTTAGGTTTGACGATTGTCAAGCATCGAGATTTATTAACGATAGATAAAATCGAGAAAAATTTTATATTGGAAAAATCAGAGAAGAAAGGTTTATGAGAAAAAATGGTCAAGTGTGCGGACTATAAGCGGGATATTCTTTTGGGATTGACAGGCTTTTGTATAAAAATAAAAAGGAAAAAGAAAAATGAAGAAAGAAAAAAGAGAGAGAGAGAGAGAGAAAAAAAAATAATTGATAAGAGATAAAGAATAGAATAAAAATAACGAATACTTTAAACGAGGACAAAAAGCAAATGAGATATACATATACGAGAAGAGAGAAAAAATATATATATATACATATATATGTATATAAGAATATATATATATATGTATGTATGTATGTATGTATACGTACGCGTATATGTATATCCGTGTTCTGTAAGCCGAAAATTCGACAGGCACAGATTGATAAAAAGAAAGAAAAAAGTAAATAAATAAAGAAGGAAACTTAATTTAAAAAAAAATAAATAAATAAATAAGTAAATGAATAAACAAAAATAAAAAAAATGAAAAAGAAAAAACTTAAATAGTATATTAGGGATCGTGAGAAATAGATAAAAAGCGCAACATGGTAATAATTATACCTATGTAAATCTACCTTTTCTCGTGCCACACATGCATATTTTTTGTTGTAGTTGTAGTTGTTTATCTTTTACCGCACGTGTATACGTATATAATATATAAATAAATATATATATATATATTATATACACATATATGTCTATATACCTATATAATGTGATATATATGTATATATGCATATATACACACATCATATATGTACATGTAGATATATATCGCATTCGAAATCGCTCTCTTGTCGTTTATTATCCGTCGTTAAAATATTATAATATCTTATCTTTTTTTTTGTGTTTTCTGTAGGGTATCCCATAGGTTTAACAAAGCCATTATTATTGATGATAATGGACCCACCCTCTCGAACAACGTTTCGTTCGAGAAAAGTAGCTCATTGTGTGAGATAGAAAAAAGCAGAATGTGATTAAACTAGAAAGATACAAAAAGATAGAAAGAGAAAATGGAGTATATTAAAAAAGAAAAAAAAAGAAAAGATAAGAAAAGCATTACAATAAAAAAAAGAAAGAAGAAAAAGAATGAGAGAGAGAAAGAGAGAGAGAAATGGAGAGATAAAAACCCAAAACGATTAACGATATTTAAAAAAAAAAAAGGATCATATTTCCGTATAAATTATCCGTTTTGTTTTGTTTTTTTATCGAAATATATAAAATCAAGAAAGACAAGGCCATTAATGGTTCAACATTCGAAGGGATACGTAAAAAAAAAATCCCAGAAATATTTTCAAGATCCGTTAACACGAACGAGAGGACATTTTGATAACGATATTTATAAATTGATTATTGTTTTTTTGGATTAAAAAAAAAAAAAAAAGTAAAAAAAAATATTAAAAAAAAAAAAAACAGAAGAAAAAGATAAGAGAATTTTTATTTCGTCGAATACGAACAATACGAATTGGATCGATTGCACGCATCCGACACGAATCAATGATTTTCGACCAATTTGATTTTAATTTTTTAAACGAATAGTTGGATCCGCCGTGTCGGAGTGAACAGCAAAAACCGAAAAAAAGTAAAAAACTGAACAAAGAGAGAGAGAGAGAGAGAGAGAGAGAGAGAGAGAGAGAGAGAGAGAGAGAGAGAGAGAGAGAGAGAGAGAGAGAGAGAGAGAAAGAGAGAGAAATAAAAATGGATCGAGGAAATATGCAGACCGAAAAGAGGAGAGATATTCAGGCGAATGAACGGATGAAAAAAGAGACATAGTGAGAGAGAGAGAGAGAGAGAGAGAGAGAGAGAGAGACAGAGAGAGAGAGAGAGAGAGAGAGGATCAGGGGGTTGTTCGAACGCGCCCTTTTAATAATTCACTCCGTCAACAGAGAACGGAGGGAGAAAAAGAGAAAGAAAGATAGATGCAGAAAAAGAGAAAAAAGAGAGGAAAGAAGGGGGAGGGAGAGAGAGAGAGAGAGATGCAGCAGCAGCAACAGCAGCAGCAGCAGCAGCGTCGACAGCATCGGCGTGGCAATGTTTGCCCTTTCGTTCGAGCCGTACGCAGAAAAAGAGTTCCTAATTAGCAAACGTTCGCGGAAAAGCTGGTAATTATGTTTGCTGGAGCCCACCATCGAGCTCGTCGGACGACAAGAGAGAGAAAAATAGAGAAAAAGAGATAGATAGAGAGAAAGTGGGATAGAGGGGAGAAAGAGAGAAAATGAAACAGGTCTGACTAAATCAATATCGATCGTTTCATTCCTCTCTCACTGTTCTAAGCTCGATGTATAAACAGATTAATGAAAAAACAAAGAAAGAAGTAGAGATAAATAAGTAAATAAATAAATAAATAAATAAATAGATGAAAGACAATGGAAAGAGAGAAAATGGCGGCGTCGATTCGTACAAACTCGCGAGTTCGTCCTCTTTAATTTCCTTGGTTGTTTATGTGGACAAAATTAAATAGAAAAAAAAAAATAAAAGAATAAAGCGAAGAAAGAAAAAATGAATAAAGGGTGGAAGAAAGAGAGAAAGCAAAATAGGAAAAAGGAAAAATACAAAAATAAAATATAGTAACAAGGAGAGGAATGGGAGAATATATTATGACGTTGAAAAAAAAATTTTGCTGTAATATTCGATTAATTAAGGGAGAGAAAAAGAGAAAGAGAAAGAGAAAGAGAAAGAGAAAGAGAGAGAGAGAGAGAAAAGAGAAGAAAATTCGAAAAATAGAAAAGAAGAAAAAAAGAAATAGCATTGTAATCGAGAAATATCAAAAATTTGAAAAACGAGATAATAAAAAAAGAATAACTAAATAAAAAAAAAGAAAAAGAAAAACTGAATTCCGTTATCAAAATGTCGTATTCGTGATCGGACTAGAGCAGAATTTTTTGCGTATTTCTAATGATTTTTATTGAACATCATCATCGTCGTCATCATCATCATCATCATCATCATCATCATCATCATCATCATCATCATCATCATCATCATCATCATCATCATCATCATCACCACCACCATCATCATCATTATTATCATCATCGTCGTCGTCGTCATCGTCATCATCACCATCATCATTATCATCATCACCACCACCATCACCGTCGTCATCATCATCATCATCATCATCATCATTTCTCTCTCTCCGTAGTAAGCTAGTTTTCGAACTTGTTTATAACCCTCCCGCCATCCCAACCCTATTTTCCTCTATCATTAGTTCATTCGTTTCTTCCTTTTATTCGATCGATAGATCATACCGATCGTTTGAAAATCGATCCTTGAAAAATGTGTCTTAATTCGCGACGACGCGTCTATCGTAGGACTCACGTGAGTTATTAAAAGCGAATAATCCATGCGAAGCTTATCCCTCTATCGACGATCGATAAGAACCACGAAATGATTATTTTTCATTTCGAGATTCTTTTCGCCGTTCGACGACGACGTTCAATTTTATCGTCTCTCCGTGACGATCGTCCTACATTCATGATTTTCTTTCGTTCGTTTCAATGGAGTAACATTTTATTCGTTATTCTTTTCTTTTTCATTCTTTCTTTCTTTCTTTCATTTTTTTCTTTTTAATATGTCATTTCGATGCTTTGTTATAAAAAATGGTTTCAAAGAAACAAAACTTTTTCTTTTTTAAGTAAGCAATAGAAAAAATAAACAATCGTCGAAATTGCATCGTCGACGATCGTTGCGGAGATATAAATAATAACAATAATAATCTTATTGAATTAGACATATATACGTTAATATATTATATAAAATATATATATATATATATATGCGCATATTAATAATCTCATATTACAATCTTTATTATTTATATTGTTGTTATTATTATTTTTATATATGTAATTATATTATATTATTATAAGTATATAACAAGAAATTATATATTTGACATAATAATATCATTATATTACACATATACATATACACATATATGTGTGTGTGTGAGTGTGTTATTATTATTGTTACTATTTATTTTTACGGTGTTTGAAAAGATCTTGTTCGAGCGTACGACGAGAGACATTATGTAGTAACGATTTTTTTATGATAAAGAGAGATAAAGAATAGAAAAAGAAGAAGTACAAAAAGTAGGGGAAAAAAGTAGAAGAAAAAGAAGAGAGAAAGAGATAGAGTTGACTTTATACAAGATTTTCAACTAAGTTATTCGACGAGAGCACCTTTTAGCATCACCACTAAAAGTAATAAAAGTTGCCCCGTTTATGTTGTCATTTAAACCGTAAGTTTAATCGTCCGCGTGATACGCATCTACTCGTTACGACTACTATTTGCATATTGCGGTAATTGCTATCCCGTATTCAAAACGGCAACCCGTTGCTCGGTCGACGGACTCTTGACACCTTTTTCCATCTTTTACGCGTTAGACAGAGACAAATAGAGACAGAAAGAGAGAGAGAGAGAGAGAGAGAGAGGGAGAGAGAGAGGAAAAAGAAGAAATTATGGTATGGGCAATGAGAGGAGAGGAAGAAATAACAAGAAAAAATATAAAAATCACGAAGAACAAACAGAGTAAAATAAAATTAAAAAAAAATTATATATAAGAGAGAAATTATATAGAGAGAGAGAGAGAGAAGAATTTATGATGAAAAAGAGAGTAAAAAAATTATGTAGAATGAATAATAGAAAATAAACAAATAAATCAAATGAAATAAAAAAAAATAAATAATAAAATCAAAATCATAAATTCGTTTGATATAAAATTTTAGAAGAAAAAAAGGAGGACGGAGAAAGAGAGAACGAATTATGATGGGGGGGAAAAAATGAAACAAATAAGAAAAAAAAAAGAAGATTATAAAAGTCACGAAAAACAAACGAACAAAAATGAAATAAAATGGAATGAAATAGAATAAAACAAAACAAGAAAAGAAATAATAATAATAATAATAATAATAATAATAATAATAATAATAATAATAATAATAATAATAACAGTAATAACAATAACAACAATAATAATAAAAGATAAATGTCTGAAATTCGTCTGACACAAAATTTTTAGAGAAAAAAGAAAACGGGTCTCAACGGAAACATCTTTCTCTTCTTTTGTAAAACAATTTTTCTTTCTTTCTTTTTCTTTTTCCTTTTTTCTCTCGAAAGTTGGAAAAATCGTTGCAATTCGTCGTCGTCGTCGTCGTCGTCGTCGTCGACACGTTGTGCGTGTAGTAAACGGCATGCACGAAACTTCCTCTCTATGCACAAAGTGAAGAGGAAGAGGGAGAGAGATAGAGATAGAGAGATAGAGAGAGAGAGAGAGAGAGAGAGAAAGATAGAGAGAGTAATAGTAGAAGTACAGCCACAAGCGATTTTTGATCTTTCTTTCTTTCTTTCTTTTTTTCTCTTTTTTCCCTATTGCTGCAAAAGAGAAAGAAAAAGAAAAAGAAAAGAGCGAGAAAGAGAAAGGGTAAAGAATTCATATTCAACCAAATATCAATCGCAAGCATGTGGAAGTAAAGAGAGAGAGAGAAAGATAGATAGATAGATAGATAGATAGATAGATAGATAGATAGATAGATGGATAGAGACATATACACTTAGACACTGTTCAGGATAATGAAAAGGTGTGTGTATATTTATATGTGTATCAGAGAAAGAGAGAGAGGGGGGGGAGGGAGTAAGAGAGAGAGAGAGAGATATTAATATAAAAAAAAGATAATAATTATAAAAAGTCAATTAAACGGAAAACATCGAAGAAAATAACGAAGGAAGATATATAAAGAGAAAGAGAGATGGGGAAAGAGAGAGAGAGAGAGAGAGAGAGAGAGAGAGAGAGAGAGAGAGAGATGCAATAATATAATACATACATGTATACATAAATATTAATTTACGTATACATATAAACATAGAGACAAATACACACCCAATATATGCATACACATAATAACACGTAATGATATATGCAACATTAACGTGCGATATACAGGAAAAGCAAAAAAAAGCCGAATCTCCGAAGCTCGTGACCTCATAATCGTTTTTTCATCGTATCCAGTTATTTCCTAATTTAGCAAAAAGCTATTAATTGCACGATCCAAGATGGTACACTAACGCACACACTCGCTTATATCGCGATTTTTTTTTTTCTTCCTGAGATTATTAGAGATAAGATTTTGTAGGTAAGATTTCTCGTTATCAAGAAGAAGGAACTAGTCTTTGACGAGGAAGTAGAGAAGAAAAAAATAAAAAAAAAAAAAAGAGAAAAAAGAAAAAGAAAAGAAAAGAAAAAATTAAATTTAAAAAAAAATAGAAAGCGGAAGAAGATAAGAAATAAAAAAAATTTATATATATATATATATATATATATATATATATATATATATAAAGAAATGAGGACGATAGGTAATGAGGTTGGACGGTAAACGTCGAAAATATAAGTTGAGCTCATTTTATATTGCATCCTGCCGATCCTTTTACTCCAAGTAAAGGAAAAGAAAAAAGAAAAGAAAGAAAGAGAGAAAAAAAAAAGAAAAAATATATCGAAGAGAGAGAGAAAAAAGAAAAAAAAAAGAGACAGAGAGACAGAGATAGAGAAAGAGAGAAATAAGAAAGGATCAATAGACTTTGATAACGAAAATACTTAAAGAAAATTCAGAGAGGAAATCTAAAGGTCTTTTGACTTCTGATACTCTCGTCTTAGAGAAAAGGTAAGAGAGAGAGATAGAGATATAGATACACAGAGAGAACGAGAAAGAGAGAAAGAGAGAGAGAGAGAGAGAGAGAGAAAGTAGTGATACTGAAGAGACTACTACGAATACTTGTTAATAGACGATGATGAATAGTCACGCTATCGGAGTAGACGTTTAGCAAAACGCGCAGTCTTGAATTTTCGTTCCAGAAAAAGACATTCACTAAATAATCTCTGTAAAAGATTTAACTCTTCTTTTTTTTTTTTTTATTTTGTAGAGATCAAATAGAAAAGAGATAAAGAGAATTAGAAATGATCTTTTTTCTTTCTTTTTCTCTTTCACACTCTTTCTGGAAGATTTTCTCGAGACTGTACGTATTTGGAGTGACGGGGAAAAACATCGAGCAAAAAGCCATGGTATTTTCGAGGTTTATTGATGCGTGTTATATGGTGATAAGGTAATAGAAAAGAGATAGACAGATAGAGATAGAGAAAGTAAGAGAGAGAGAGAGAGAGAGAAAGAAAGAGAGAGAGAAAGGATAAAAAGGTATGGGATAAAAGTGTAAGGGTTTCCAGGTGGCCTAAGAGTTTCGTGTAACGTGATTTTGAATCGATAAATTTTCTTCTTGTTTCTTTTTTGTTGTCTGTTATTGTTGTTGTTGATGTTGTTGTTTTTGTTTTTTTCTCTCTTTTGTATCAGATCGAGACACCTTCGGCCATATTGACATTGCCAACGAAACGAGATTTGAAATTGATAGATCTTAATAGACGCGATAGATTTCTTTTTCTTTTTTCTCTCTCTCTTTTTTTTTTTCTTCTTTTGATCCGAGAAGAAAATTTGATTTGAATGAAATTTAATATCAAACGATTTAACTTTTCTACGTTTTAATATATAGTAACGAAATCGAAAATTTGTTTCGATCGATCGACGATCGAACGAATTCTCTCTTTCTTTTATCTTCGAATTAATCACAATATTAACAACGATCTCTAGTCGTTCAATAATACGATTAGACATTTGGTATGCCGATAGTAGACGTTCAAGGACTTTAATATTCGAAATCCTATTATTAAGCTACCGATTGTGAATCGGTTTAAATCAACAGTTAACATTTTCATCGCGAAAATAGAAAAATAAAGAATTTTCCGTTAAGATTATTCGATTACGGTAGTTAAAAATCGATAGTTAAGAATCGATAGTTAAGAAAGTGATAACGAGTCGAGTTAAACGAAATATCAAAGTTCTTCGAGATAACGATGATGATGATGATGTTGATAATGCACGTTCGAGAGTTGTTTACGAAAAGATTGTTTTTCTCGCTGTTATTACTATTGTTTTTTTTTTGTTATTGTTAACCGTGCCAATTTGACCTTGGGTTGTTTACAACGGTCCATGAATCAGGATTTATCATGATTTGGTGCAAGGATATAGATCGTTTTTTTCTATTCGATAGAAAAGTTGAGTTTTTCTTATATACGAAATAAAAACTGTATATAATAATATATTCAGCAATTTTTTTTTTTTTTTTTTTTTTTTTTTTTCATGAAAGATCGTATTTCCTTTTCGTCTTCGATATCAGAAAAATTTTGTCATCGCGAGAAGAGTCGAATTTTTTTTCTTCTTTCTCTTTTTTGTATTAAAGACGATGATTTTGACAAAATACGATATTCGATATACTTTCTCGAGATATTTTTTATGTAAGACGCGATATATAAAAATAAAATAAATTTTATAACAAAAATCTAAAGTGGATATTTTCGATACCATAAGGTTTTTTACGTTAAATAAAAAAAAAAAAAAGAAAGAAAGAAAAAAAGGGTCAAGTTTTGTTATACGATTATAAAAAATAAAATTAAATTAAATTAAAAAAAAAAATGACTCCTTCGTAGCACGAACGGAGCAAATTTTTTTCTTCGATCGTAGGAGAGAAAAAAAAAAGAATAAAAAAAGAACGAAAAGAAATCGAATTTACGATCGCTTTTAGAAAATATAGTCTTCCGAACGGTCACCGTTAATTTTCCAGCGGTCACGAGGGTAATCCTTTTCTACGACATACTGACGAACAAGACTAAGAGAGACTCGAGTTAATGACGATATCCCCTGACCCGTGGCTAGAATTTCAAAACCCACCACCTTGTCTCGCAACGTATGTACAATGTTGGCACCAACTAAATTGCGTGATCGTAGCCTTGTGTGTTTGCTTGGTTACTCGTAACGTAGAGGGTGTGAAAGGCCCTTTTAACGTTCAATATCACTGGAGAGCACCTACTAGAGAGAATAAGTACTTGCTGGTCTTTGCGTTTATCCGACAATTAATGAACGAAGGAAACCGATCTACAATTATATTAAATTATAACAAAGAAAATTTAGCTAGAGTTTTATCGCTAAATACCGGATAGAAGTAAAGAAACGGAATAAATAAATAAAGAGAGAAAAAAACAAAAAGAAAAATCATCATCGTATGATTCTTTGTCATCATCGAAAGATAAGATAAAACCTGCCAAGGGTTAAGGACAAAAGTGGATATAACAAACAAGAAGAAAAAGAAGTAGTAGAGTAGTAGAAGTAATAGCAGTAGTAGTAGCAATAGAAGTAGTAGTAGTAGTAGTAGTAGTAGTAGTAGTAGTAGTAGTAGTAGAGTTGGATGCATGTGTAAGTGAACTATGTATATATATGTGTGT
The DNA here is from genome assembly GCF_014466175.1 of Vespula pensylvanica. Lineage (NCBI taxonomy): Eukaryota > Metazoa > Arthropoda > Insecta > Hymenoptera > Vespidae > Vespula > Vespula pensylvanica. The sequence continues at coordinate 7,383,361 of NC_057687.1, read as the reverse complement.
AGGAGTGTATCAGAAAAGAGAAAAGACAGATACATATACATATACATATATATATATATACACATAGAATACAAATGTACGTATATATGTATATACAAATATACATATACTTATATACATATACACATACACATATATACACACATATACACACACATATATACAGATATGTATATATAGATGATATCAATCAACGGAAGGTGGTAAAGTTTGAGCGGTAGTGAAGGTATAAGGGGTGGTTCAAGGGTGGCAGTAGACGGTTGTTCTTGGTGGATTGGGGTGGATCACGAAAAACAAAAGACTTACGGCGTCTGCCACGAGGTGTGCGGGCGGGAGGGCTGCCTGCAAGTGTCCACTCTTCAGCAGGGGGTCGGCGAGGCCTGCCACGCTGGCGTGTAAGGGGCTTGGGTGTAGAGGATGATGTGGGCTGGTAAGGTGGGCGGTGGATAGGAGAGGATGCCCGTGAGAAGCGGCAAAGGCCGAGGAGGAAGGGTGGGCCGCGAAGGGCGAGGTCGTCAAAGTTTGGGTGTTCAGCGAGGGCGGGGTGGGCCCGGCAGCGGGCGCGGGCAATGGCAATACTGTACTTACGTCCGAGTGGGCGGGCACCGCGTAATTACCCTGGATGGTGTAGGCTTGCCCACCAGCCAGGATCAGTGGCCCACCAACTTGGGGTTTGGGGCGATAAGGGATCGTGGCACCTTTGGGAGGGGACTGAAACAGAAAAAAGAACAACGCACGAAGCCGAATACAGTGATTAAGTTCATTTCTTTGTATCGTTAGACATCTATTACTTATGTTTGTATATTTGAATATTTATATATGAATTTTCAGAGTTACATTTTGATGAGGTAGTTTTATAATGATTTATTATTTCGTTCAATAGATATCATTCAAAAAGGTCTAGATGAAAGTAAAATTCTGTTTTTTTTTCTTTCTTCTCCTTTTTCCTTTTTTATTCTTCTTCCTCTTCTTTCTCGTTTCTGAATAAATCAATTGAATATTTGGGATCGTTTTTACAGAAGATTGTTATAATTTCTCAATGAGATAGGTATTGGAGAGGTTTCGATTACGATAGAGAATCGTCGAAACTGTTAATGTTTAAATTACTATCTTATGTATTATTATATCGTTCCATAAGTAATGTCGCTTTCTTTTCTTTTTTTTTTTTTTATCGGTCGACTCGTTTTATTAGAATACGCAAAATGTTTGAAGTAATTGCTTATCGTTTTAATGTTACACACGTCGATTTAAGATCGAGAAAATAAACGTTGTCACGGACTTATCGAAGAATTATTTCAAACTTATTTTTCAGTATATTCTTGCCAACGACAATAACAGCAATAAATGGAATATGTCAATTTTATGATCCGTGTACTAAGCAAAAGTTTGTAACGTATAATAACTAATCTAAAGTCAAAGAAGATTCGTTCAGGGAACTATCGAGACTCGAGGACGAAGAAAAAGACTTTGTACGTCCCTTGAAAGAAGAAAGTTTTTCACGACGAGAATTCAATCACCTTGTATATTGAAACTTTAAAATCAAAATGCTAAGCAAAATGATAAATAGATAAACGATTCTTCTTCTTTTTCCTACACGCGTCATTTCAAAACTTACTCTAAAAAATCGTCATTACTTATGGCATGATAAAAACATTACACTTCGAACTCCCCCCTCCCCCCAAAAAAAGAAAGAAAAATAAATAAATTCCTCATAAAAATGAAACTCTATCATGATTTAAAAAAAAAAGAAAAAATATAGAGAGATAAAGAGAGAAAGAGAGAGAGATAGAGACAGATAAAAAGAAGGAGATAAAAGAAGAAAAAAGAAGAAAGAAAAAGGAAATGAATTTTTTTGTTCGAATCTTTGTTAAATCGTACTCTAACCCCACGAAAAAGAAGAAAAGAAAGAAAAACAAATTTTTCATAAAAATGAAACTCTATCGCGATCCAAAAAAAAAAGAGAGAGAGAGAGAGAGAGAGAGAGAGAGAGAGAGAGAGAGAGAGAGAGAGAGAGAGAGAGAGAAAGGAAAACGAGAAAAGAAATGTTTGTTCAAATCTTTGTTAAATCGTACCTCTAGCATAACACAGCAGATGTGATATATGCATTGCGTTATAGCTTCGCTCGTGCCCGATATGGTGACCGCTCGTTCGGTCGAATTCGGTAACATTTCAGAGGCGACCTGAATCGAGGCGCCTGTAACCTCGCGAATCTCCTTGATCTTCGAGCCACCTTTACCGATGAGCGAGCCACATTGAGAAGCTGGTACGATCAGTCTCAGTGTAATGGGTGGCCTTGGTACGCCACCGCCACCACCGGCACCACCACCCTGGATATCGTGGAACTGGGAGCACCATTCCTCAAATTTCTTGCATATCAACGTGAACGCCTTGAAGATCGAATTCGTTGGCCCGGTTACGGTCACTATCCGTTCAGGACAAGATCCATCGGATATGTTGATCTTTGCACCGGACTGTTATTGAAATAAAATAATATCGTACGTTATTTCGATTATTATATATTTATTATCGATATATTTAAATATCAAATCATATTTAATTTATATTTTATTATGGTTATTGTTATCGACTTTTGATTTGTATTTATGTTTGAAATAATGTAATAATAAAATTTAAAAATTATTATCATAGATCTGTGTGTGTGTTTTAATATATATATATATATATATATATATATATATATATATATATTGAAATTAAAATTAATTTTCGTTTATATTTTATTATTATCATTATTATTAGTTTGTTATTTATATTTAAAAATTATTATTCTAGATTATATAGATATATATGTATTTTCGTCATTAATTATTGCTACTCATGTAGCAATAAATAATATTTTCTTACAAGTCTATAATTTATTTCTGTTCTATTTAACTAACAAATTATATAACGTAAAATATTATATCCAAGTATAAAACTTATAACTAGCAAATATTAACTTATGGTGTATCAATCAATTATGAATACTGTCGTCACGAAAAAATTAAATATTGTACGCGTATATATATATATATATATATATATATGACTTACCTCTTCGCGGAACCTTTTGACGATTTCTCCCTTTTTCCCGATGATACTTCCTACCTCCTGTAACAGAAAAAAGAACAACAACACCATTAGAAATTATTATATTTTTTTCTATATATATATATCCTTATCTATCGACCGATTAAGACATTAAAAAAAGTATAGATCGATCTGAAGCTTCTCGTTGGTAGAACGTGATTAAATTTTACGAGTTAGTATCGTCGAAACGAGAGATTATCGTTCATTCAGTATAACTCGATTTAACTTGGAAGTACCCTCTCTTTCTCTCTGTATGTGTATACATGTACATATACGTACACGTGTCTGTGTGTGGGTGTATCTTTCTATAAACACACAATGAGAAGCTATTTTGTCGATTAGCTTCATTATACATGAGAAGAGAAATTTGCTAAAATCATCGTAGGTTGATCTATCACGTATTATTAAGTTCGATAATGCGTGTCGAACTATCTAGAGAACCAACCGTATTTCAAGCGTTCAACCTAATCCATCAAAGACACACCTGCATCTTACTGCCGCCCATCAATTTATCATACCAAGTAGGATCCAATCTATATTCCTTCAATGTTAAACTAACAAGATTCGACGATAATTTACCTATAATACTACCTACTATAATATCAAACAACTAATTTCTAACTGATCGGAATACATGACATTAATAGATTAATGCACACAAGTGTTTCCCAAAATATCTCTATTTACTGTGCATGTGTGCGTATGCGTGTAATATAATTTTCAAGAAAATTACAGAATTATATCTATTTAATATTATAATGTATAACGGTGTTAAATGTAGAATATTAGAAATAGTTAAATTTCTATATTTAATTATTATAGTGACATATATTATTATTAATATATAATAGTAAAAAGAAATATATATATATATACATATATATTTATTATATTTATATATAATATACTATATATTTATTAACATCGATAAAGTTTATCGTTAAAAGGAAAAGGTTAAATGTGACCAGTAGAGTTACACACACACACACACACACACACACACACACACACACACAACACACAGATAAATAGATGGATAGATAAAGAAAGAGAGAAAGGAAGAGAGAGCAAACACAAACACAAACACAAACACACACACACACACACAGAGATAGAGAGATAAATATGTAGATAGATAGATAGATAGATAGATAGATAGATAGATAGATAGATAGATAGATAGATAGATAGATAGATAAATAGATAGATAGATAGATAGATAAAGCTTGTGCTGGGTAAGCGTGGACTTGGACACGCTCGGTACGTGAAACTATAATTAGTTTCATGTAGGTACGCAAGCGTGGTATGTCCAGGGCAACTCACACAGTTCCTATCTCTTTCTATCCCTCTGACACGTTCTGACCCCGCGATAATGTCATCGCCTAGGCTTCTGGGTAAGCAGGTATGCGGTTCGTGCTCTTCTCTAAACTTAGACACGATGATACCCACGCGGGTTCTCTCTTCTTCTTCTTCTTCTTCTTCTTCTTCTACTACTTTTTCTTCTTCTTTTTCCTCTTCGTCTTCGTCTTCGTCTTCCTCTTCGTCTTCGTCTTCGTCTTCGTCTTCGTCTTCATCTTCATTTTCGTCTTCCTCCTTGTGCATACCAGTCGCGTTTCGAAGAATTTAACACGGGACCATTTACAATTAGATCGATGAATCCCTCAAACAAACGTCTCTTCAAAGATGGCACAGAATTTTGTAGCTTTGCTCATTTTCTTTTTTTTTATCAGATCTATTATTATTATTATTATTATTATTATTATTATTATTATTATTATTAGTCGTTATGTTTTTTCTTTTATTTATTTCTTCTTCTTCTTTCTTTCTTTATTGTTTCTTTTCCTTCTTTATCGTTTCTGTATGTCAAATTTTTATAGAAATTTATTTTGGAAATTTGTAATCGTTTTTTTTTCTCTTGATTTTTCCTTTTGATTCGATATTAGATAAAAATTGGACTCGGAAGAGCTCGATTTTTTTCTTCTTATCAATTCATAAATAAGATTTAATAAAGTTTGATAATAATTACTTTCAAATCACTTCTTTTTTTTTTGTCGTTTTATAAATGAATATGGATTTAAAATTAGGTATAATCATTAGATTGTCACTTTTTTCCGTTGCCTTTCATCGTCAATTTCCGAATAGTTGTGATTCGGGTTTAGCGTTAGATAATAATTAGGTCATCCCATTTTTTCCGTCAATTTATAGATCGACACAGTTTAGATTTAGAGTTAGATTATTGGATTATGTCAAATTAGTTAAGTCTAAAATGAATTACACTTTGATTTATTGTATCATTTTTCACTTAATTATTTAAATAATAATTAGATTATTTTAAACGAATGATAATAAATCTTTGCTTTATCATATTATTCTGTTATTAGTTTAGTCAGGTCGTATAATTAAATTAATGAGTATTAATCTACGCTTTATTATACAACATTATTGTACAATACACCAATCAATTAAGTTAATTCGTAATTAGATAATAATTACACTATCCCAAATTAATGAGTATTAATCTTGTTCAACAATCTTATTTTACACTTCTCCAGTAAATTACACACACACACACACACAATTATCAGATTATTTCAAACTGACCAGATCCCATAAAATAAATAAATCGTCGAAATAATATATCGTACAACAACAACAACAATAACAACAACAACAACAACAACAACAACAACAACAATAACAATATATTACTTTTTCCACAAGTGGCATATAGAAAATTACTTTACAAAGTTATATTAATACGTTAAACACAGAAAATGGTGGAATTTTCGATCGATAAACACAAATTACATATGAAAATTTATTTCCATTGTAGAGATAATAGATACGAATAAAAAAAAGAAAAAAAAAATTATAACAAAGAAAAATTGAAGGAAAAAGAAAAGAAAAGAATAAATAAATAAATAAAAAATGAAATAAAAAGATTTATTTACCCGTTTTATCACAAAAGAGATTAGATCTTTATCACGACGTGAACATTTCTTGTTTTCTTTTCTTTTCCCTTCCCTTTTTTAAATACGATATCAATTATTATGTCCGAACCTTTTGCCTGAAATGTCAGCGTATAAAAATATATAATATTTACTTAAGTTATTCAGGCAAGAGAAAAACTGAAGTTTTAAAAAAGCAACCATTTTTATTCTAAAGATTAAATGCTAATCCGAGATGCATATTCAGCGAACGGATAAACCGATTAAATAACTCCTTCAAAATATTTCTACGATTCGTGATTTACTTTCTTTCACAGACATTTTTTATATGTATATAATATGTAAACGTAAACATAAAAGGAGAAAAAAGAAAAAATAAGAAAGAAAGAAAGAAAGAAAGAAAAAAAAAAGGGAGAAACTTGTTCGAGAAGAAAGAAACGCGCGACTTTCATCTTATCTCTAATGATAACTATCTCTTTGGAGTAACGATATCGGATGCATACACGTTCCTTCTTCTTTATTACTTTTTCCGAGTCAAGTTTCTTTCTCGTCCCACTTTCGCATTTTACTTTTACAATGATTTACATCCTCTAAGATTTCTTTTCTCTTCTATGACGTATATATCTCACTTGACGGATATAATACTCGACGCGATTTCTTCTGATCTCGTAAATAAACATTTTCTTAGCGAAGGATATAAAAATCTCATAAGATTGTGAATTTATAATTTTGAATATTAGATTTAAAAACAAAACAAAACAAAAAAAAAAATTCGTAACTTTCTCCAAATCTTTGATAAATATTAATGAATAGAACGAAAGATTTGTTGAATCATTATTATTTTTTTTTTTTTTTTGTAATTGATGCAACAATAATCAAAAGTGAAAAAGAAAAACGAATTTAACATTATTATTCTGATGATATAATATAACAACAATAACATAATAATAATAATAATAATAATAATAAATTAAACGGAATTATGAAATATGAAAAAAATTATCAACGAGAAGTTAGATCAATTTGTTAATAATATTTTAACATAATAAAATCATAATAATAATAAATTAAATAGAATTACATGGAGAAAATGTTCGATTCGAAAATTAGATCGATTCATTGGCAATTTTTTGTCAATATACAAAAAACAAAAAAAAAGAAAGAAAGAAAGAAAGAAAGAAAAACATTAGACAATTACGCAGAAAATTTTTCAACAAGGGATAGAATGAATCACGAAATCCTTTTGATCAACGACGAAGAGAAGAGTGTAACTGGACGAGAGTATCATCGTCGTACGGAGAATTAGAGATAGCAGTTGTGGAACAAATATAGCTGGAACAAAACGACGATGAGAGACGCGTGAAAAGAGAATTGGGCATCGAGCCAATTACCATTGCTCTTTCTCCTGAGACTTTAAGGATCGTTCAAATTTGCTGGATCTTCAAAGATCGAGATAAGCTTTTGCAAACCTCGAACAAAGAATTCAAGTTTTTCAAGTTTCTCTTTTTTTCTCTTTGTTTATCATTTTTATATACATATATAATATCCTTTCCTTATCACATTCTCTTTGTTAGAAAAAAAAAAAAAAAATAAAAATAATAAATAAATAAATGAACGACGAGTGAAAAAGTTTATCTTGAAGTTAATCGACTTTAAAATGGATTCTTTTTTTTTTTTTTTTTTTTTTTTTTATTAATTCTAATCATATAATAAACAACGTGAACGTTCATTATAATATTAATCGAGAAATTCAAAGAGATTTTTTTTATTGTTAATTCTGGCATCTAATGACGTTTATTTATTATCTCTTAATAACTACGTGACAAAATTGCTGACTCTTAAATAAAATATCTCTCTCTCTCTCTCTCTCTTTATCTATAAAAATGATCTTCGTAAAGCTTCTTCTTTATCTTCTTCTTCTTATTTTTTTTTAATTCATTTCACCGATTTAAACATATAGAAAATAAAATAAACGTTTTTTTCCTGATAGTGATACGCCACTTTCAGATATTAATAAGTTGAAATTATTCATGTGAAAGCTTTGATTCGTGCGTTTGCAATCTCTTTAGAATTCCTATTATTTTTGTTCTATCTAGATTACAAAACAAAAAATCTTTTCTTTTTTTTTTTTCAAGTTCTTTATGTTCCCATGAAAATCATAAAACAACTTAATTTGCAGTTATTTTACATATTAAGAGTAATCAAATTTTTTATATACTTCGTTCTAAATCGAGATATCATTAAAAATCATCTTGAAATTATCGAACAATTGAAATGAAACTAAATAACAAACTTTGGATATCCAGCAAATAAAATTCTAATGAAGACGACTATATTTGATAGAATAATAATATAAAATTCAAAACATCTCTCTCTTTCTTTTTTTCTTTCTGCGTTTATTTGTTATTTCCTTATAACTATTACTCAGTCTTGTTTTTAGCAATGACGCTATTTGACGTGGGGAAAAAAAAAAAAAAAACAAAATAAAAAGAAAAAGAAAATAATATTATAGAATGTTACTATCATGGCATAATTCTTTTTTTCCACCGAACTCGTTAATTATTTTTATATAATTAGTTGTAATGAAAACAAAATAAAAAAAGAATAAAATGGAAAAGAAAGAAAAAGAAAAAAGAGAAAAAAAATGGAAAAAAGAGATAATAATAAAAAATTTGACTGCAACTTTGAATTATTAGACAAACTAGACGATAGCTCCCCGATTTACGAGGATGACCAATTGGCTGTTGGCCCTGGCAATATTCCAGTTCTTCTCTCTCTCTCTCTCTCTGTCTCTCTCTCTCTCTCTCTTTCTCTCTCTCTGTCTCTCTCTCTCTCTCTTTCTTCGAAATAAAGAAAACTGCCGAAAGTCTACAAGGATGTAGAAAGAGATTGACGTTTACGTAACACGTGTTTTTAACGACTGTGGATCATAGTTTTTTCAACATAAGAAATAACATAAAGGACTAAAAAGGGGGAAAGAAAGTAAGAAAGTTAAGTGATAGAAAAAAAAAAGAAAAAGAAACAGAAAAAAATATATACATAAAAAAAAAATCATTTATCTTATTTTTTTCCTCGACAAGTGTTTTGGGATCTTTTTTCCCCCATGAAAATTTCTTAATTTAACTGTTACACACTTTTTCAACAAAATTGTTATTCTCAAGTAATTTTTCTTTTATTTTACTTTACTTCACTCCTTTTTCTTTTTTCTATTTAATCGTTCGCAAATGATAATTTTTTTCACGCATATATTAGTATCACTTCTTAGATTTAATTTTACCAATGATTTACTTCGACGAAGATACTTCACGAAATCAAACGATGATTAGTATGATAGACGACTGAGAGTATATTGATATATATATATATATATATATATATATATATATATATATATATATGTGTGTATATGTATATCGAAGAGAAAGTAGACTTAAAAGTTATCTAAAGTACGATATAAAAGGCACGTATTCTTAAGCAAAGAAAAATGTCGGTACGCGAGACGTATCAGAGATAAGATTTTGGATTTTGGCCAGACATTTTGTTTGTCGATGTGGTTGCCCGATAGAACTTTCGTAGACCAGGTAAAACGTCTGTATGTTAGAAAGAGGGAAAAAGAGAAAAAGAGAAAGAGAAAGAGAGAGAGAAATTATCGTGCCGATGACCGTGACATTGTTTGATTAAATAACAGGAAGAAAAAAATCTTCCGGTGTGAAACGAATACGAAAAAAGATCAAGATAGAAAGAGGGGGAGAGAGAGAGAGAGAGAGAGAGAGAGAGAGAGAGAGAGAGAAAAGCGAATAAAAAAAGGATAACATAGCAATTAACAAACGATAAAAAAAAAAAGAAGAAAAAGAAAGAAAGTTACGCTCGAAACGAGTTTTTTTAACGAACACCGCCGGTCAGTTTTAATTAGTCGAATTTAATCTCGAAAAATCGACAAAAGTTAGGTATATACATACGTATGTACGTACATATATAACATAGATACACACGTGTGAATAATGAAACAATAAGAAAGAAAAAGAAAGAAAGAAAAAAAAAGAAGAAATAAAAGAAAAAGAAAAAAAAAAAGAGAGAAATATGAATAAAAGTAAGAAAAGTATGTAATAAAAAGACATCTGCGAATAAAAAGTATATATGTATATGTATATACGATCGAAAACGATAATGTAGAGTCGATAATTGATACTATCGATAGTCAAATAAATTTTTATTCTCTCTCTTTCTCTTTTTCCCTTGGAAAAATGTTCGTGTATAACATGAAAGTTGCATTTTACGCGAAAATTGTATTTTATCGATAAAATTGCACGGTATAATACAGATGAGAGAGAAAAAGAGAGAGAGAGAGAGAGAGAGGTAGAAAAAAAGAGATCGATATATCTGTATCTCAGAGTCGTATGACAAACTGTGTCGAAATTTTTAATAATAAGAACAAAAGTCCTTGAGTGATATTGGAAATCAATTTAAAGCGAGAATTAAAAAAAAACTCTTCAAAGCTCTAAAATCGAATCTTCTTGAAGATTTTTTGAAGTCAATACATTTTTCCCTTGGTAAGATTCGAAAGGAAAAAAAAAAAATGTTCCGACGCTCGCAATTTTAGATTTTGAATAACAAAAAAAAAAAGAATAAAAAAAAACGAAAAAAAGTAATCCAAAAAATTGTCCATAAAGGTAATTGATTTTTAAATTCATCTATATACGTTCGGCTCATCCTGTATTAAAAATTTCGATATTACATATACATACATACAGACATATATATATATATATATATATATATATATATATATATATATAAATGAAAAAATAAAAAATAAAAATACAAATAGATAGATAGAGAAGGACAGAGAGATAAAAACTAGGAAAATCTGCGTGCGATCTAAAGGATAATGGAATTGAAGATAATCCGAATCTGTTTGATTGGCTTCCGGCCCTGGCCGATGTCCAGTATGTCTTTGGATGTCGTGTGCTCCATATGTCTCAACATTTATCTCTCTTTCTCTCTCTTACTCTCTTTCTCATCGGAAGATCATCTTCTAATCGTAGAAGACATAATGCTCTCTTCTTCAAACGCCAAAAACGCGGCCAGACGTATTTATTTCGCACGAAGTAGCCTGCGCCTGATTATTACTTCTAGGTAAGAATCCAAAACGAACGCTTTTGCAATGAATCAAGAAAGATAGATAAATAGATAGATAGATAGATAGATAGATAGATAGATAGAGAGAGAAAGAGGTATAAGCAAATTAGTGATGAATAGGAATAATTTAATAAATGTCCACGATAAATTGCACGCTTTTAAAAGTTGATTACGTATCTGTGTCAATGTTGATTCTGAAATTTTCACTTAAATAGATCTATAGATAAGATAAATGCGATTGTTCATATTTCATTGGAATATTTCATAAGATTTTGTCAAACTTTTATTAGAAATATTCTCTTCCTGCCAAATATTCTATTTATCTCTGTCAAATTTTCACGTGACATATTTCAAACGAACGTAATGGGGGAAAAAAAAAGAATACAAATATACACACATACAAACTTTTTTTTTTTTGCTATTAAGATTCTATTGTCGAATGTATTACGTATAGAAAAATAATAAAGAAACGAATTGTAGATATATACAGACAAAAGTTAATATCGAGTATATAAAAGTCAAGGTGAAATTAAAAATTTCCGAAGAACCAAGAGTTTTTATCTATTATGATAAATTTTTAACGAATATGAAGAGAGAGAGAGAGAGAGAGAGAGAGAGAGAGAGAGAGAGAGAGAGAGAGAGAGAGAGAGAAAGTAAAGCAGAAACTATGTTCTTTCAAGTAAGAAAAAAAAAGAAAAAGAAGAAGAATGACAAGAGACCGAAGAAGCCTTATAAAAAAGAGCACCACTACCACTACACACTACTATCAAGTGTAGACACTAGAAGCACCCCAGTCACAACGAGGATACCCCCCACGTTGATGTCGTTGCCGTCCTCATCAGGGCGTAAAAACGTGGTGTAATGAGATTTGTCATGGAAGCACTTCGCCGATGCTAGATAGGGTATGGTAGGAGCCTAGAAAGGGCTTTCAAGGGAGGCGAATGGATATATGCATGTTGGGCGAGAATGAACGACTACTTTGGATGAAAACGAAGAGAGTAGAAAGTAGACTACAAAGTCAGAGAGAGAGAGAGAGAGAGAGAGAGAGAGAGAGAGAGAGAGAGAGAG
>NC_057687.1:7357872-7370996 GCF_014466175.1 Vespula pensylvanica | reverse complement strand
AGAGAGAGAGAGAGAGAGAGAGAGAGAGAGAGAGAGAGTGAGTAGAAAACTCTAGGGGAACGATCGTGGTGTGAAGTGTACTGAGTAGAAACCTTTCAAGAGTAGGAAGAGAGTGGGGGAAGAAAGAAGGAGAGAGAAAGAGAAAGAGAAAGAGAGAGAGAGAGAGAGAGAGAAAATGCAGAAGAAGGTGGAATAGGATAAAGGGAAACCTTCCGGGAGGGCTGCTCTTCTACGATGATGGCGTGGCATCATTCAGATATGCAGAAAGGTGCAATAATTTCAGCTATGTACTTCAGCACGAACTGTAAGCTAAGTCTGCCAGTGTATGGGTGGTGTATATGTAGAATAATGTCAATGTATATGCGTGCACAGGAGTCTCGCGTTGCATACGTCGTCCTACGTGGCAGCGATCGAACTTATGATTCTATCTCTTCTATAATGCGCTTGCGTGTATATATGTATGTATGTCTCACTCTCTCTCTCTCTCTCTCTCTTTCTTTCTTTCTTTGTGTATGTATGTGTACGTGTGCGCGTTTGCGTTGGTGGATGTATGAAGTTGATTATAAGTGCACGTGGCTGCTCGACACCCTTCCTACACAACTATAATTACGTTTTATCGTGTACGCGAAGCGCGGGACATTTAAACGTTCTGCTATTGCTGTCCACTGCACGCGAAAATGATACAATTTGTTTTTCTTTCTTTTCTTTCATTTTTTATCTCTCTCTCTCTCTCTCTCTCTCTCTCTCTCTCTCTCTCTCTCTCTCTCTCTCTCTGTCTCTTTTTTTTAATCATCCCTCTGAAATGAATTTACGAAAACGCGCGTGATACACGGAACACGGATATGATGCTTTTAACAATATGTACTATCCCAGGGAAATGAAATTTTCGATTCGTGAAATATATATATATATATATATATATATATATATATATATATATATATATATAGACACACAGGTACATCTATATAACGTATATAGTTTAATCGTAACGCTAAACGATGCCATCTCTCTGTTAATTATCGAATCAATGGATATTAATAGTACGTTATTGTACACGATGAAGAACGGCCGTGTTGTATGCATTTATCATCGATGATTCGATCAGACACCGTCACGGAGATCTCGCAATTTGATGTTCGTCATTATTCTTCATTTAAAATTGTTGTTTCTCTGTTTATATATATATATATATATATATATATATATATATATATATATATTATAGATATCGTATATTATATGTTTTTTACGTTACATCGACCAATAAAAAGACATTCAGAATCTTTCAAACGTTTCTATTGGTCGAACAGAATCCTTTCTCTCTCTCTCTCTCTTTTTTTATGGGAAATGAAAAAGGATACGTATTTCTTCTTCTTCTTCTTGTTTTTCTTATAGAGAAAGAAAGAAAAGATAACATTAAAAGTTCGCAGTCGTAGTCGAGTAAAGCAAAAATCCAGAAACGTTTAAGTTATTTCATCCTTCTTTGCATTACTTTTCGCCTTGGTTGCATTACTCTTTCCAAGTTGTAAAAAAGAAAATGAAAGAAGAAGAAGAAGAAAAAGAAAAAGAAAGAGGAGGCTGGAAGAAGCGGGAGGAAATAAGTTGACGGCGGTTAAAACAAAGAGAAGGAAATATAAATTCTTGGCAGTCGTTCAGATACCAAAGTCTTCTCTCGCGTATTTCAGGATCCGTCGTTCGCTCCCCGTGCGAAACTTGCAAAAGATTTTATCTGTCTCACTCTATCTAATCTATTTATCTGTCTATCTATCTATCTATCTATCTATCTATCTATCTAGCTAGCTAGCTATCCATCTATCTCTATCACTCTATCTGTCTCTTTCCCCCTTTCTTCTTATTCGACAACAGTTCGTGGCGGGAAAATGAAAATTTCACTTTTGGATTCGAACGTCTTTTACACGTCTTTCAACAAATCGGTTTACGAAACGATAGTGAAAATAGAAGAAAGAGAGGGAGACGAAATAAAAAAGTAAAGTGAAAAAGAGATAGATAGATAGATAGATAGATAGATAAATGGATAGAGGGAGAGGGAGAGGGAGAGAGAGAGGATTAAAGAGAAAGAAATGTGAAATAAAGTTACTCGAAACTTTAGACGGTCGATTAAATTAGCGCGTTCCTTCGATAGAAAACTCTTCTCATGAAATAAAGTCGAACATGATTTCTTCTAAAGACGGAAATCCAGGTTTTAAATGGAGTAACTCTCAAAGCTTTTCCTTTTAATTAGTTTTATCGAAAAGGAAAAGAATCGATATGTATATACGCGTGTGTGTTTGTTAAGAGGAAAAAGAGTTAATAAATAATACGTAATATATATATATATATATATATATATATATACACATATAATACATAAATTATATATAATACAAATAATAACAAATATATATATATATATATAAAATAAAAGCTAAAATTTTCTACACGATTTTAAAAACTGAATTACTCTTTTTCGAAAATATTCAATGCTGTAAAATCAGCCTTGTAATTTTCCAATCTCAATAAATAAATAAATAAATAAATAAACATAAAAAAGATTCATTTTCAAAATCAGCCAAAAACTTGTGACCCATCTTATACACGATACGTATGTGTTTTCAAGATAGAAAAGAGAATCGATAGCGTATATAAGTATATACATTTGTATGCGTGTATGTGTGCACGCGAGCACGTGTGTAGCAAATAGATACACAATACAGGAGTTCATTTCCTTCCTTTTCTTTTTCTTCTAACTTTTTCTTATCTCTCTTTTTCTTACACAACACACACATAAACAAACGGACAAACAGGATAGATAGATAAACAGACAGTCAGACAAACAATGAGAAAGAGAAAGAGAAAGAGAAACGTATTATGTATATATACGTATGTGCGGAACAGTATCATCTCCGTGACCCAGGTCAATAATAAATCGGTTAGCAAGCGTGCCAAGAGTAACGTGGCTCTGAATCATCGGCTTATTTTATATATTTTTCGATGGCACCGAGAGACACGAGGAAAACTCGATGTTTCTCTCATCTACCCTATGATAGATAGATAGATAGATAGATAGATAGATAGATCTTTTATTTCCTACTCAATGAAATCTAACGTCATGTCACGTACGCTCGATATTTTTCTTTATTTCCTCTTTCTCTCTCATCTCTCCAATCCATGGGTTTAGTTTTAACAATGATCTTTGAAAATGAAAAGGATATATTAAATGGACGTTCGATGATTATATTTTGTTTTTAATTTTTTTTTTTTTTTTTTTTTTTTATAGTCGTTTGTTAAAAAAAGTCATTTCGTTTAGTTGCTAAATGTAACTTTGATATCATAATTTTTATTATATATGTATATTAATTTTATATTTATTATATACACGTGAAGAATGTTATACTTATTGTGTATATATTAATTTATTATATAATTAATTTAGAAACGATACAAATGAAATTAAATTCATTTTCTTGAAGAACGATTTAATCTCTTTTTCTTTTTCTTAGATTCTTTGAAATCAATTGACTCTTTGTTTCTATATTCGTATTTGTTATTACTTTGTTAAAGAAATTTAAAGGAATCCGGTGAAAAATTTAGAAACGCTAATTTCTCTCGCGAAAGCTCCGACGAAACAACAAACGAACAAATGAACAAACAAAGAAACAAACGATGTACAAATCACGTTGAAAATCGCAGAGCATATTCGGGACAAACTTTCGTTATCATTTCCTTTACATCCTTCGAGATCCTTTGTACGATACGAAGGCTTTGTGTCTATTTGACAAAGAGGAGGTTTGGCCTCGAGGATGGCGGAGCGAAACCTCTGTTTCCTATGTATGTATACATATGAAAACAAACACGTATATTACATGTATGTGTGTGTATATCTGTATATGCCAAAATGTGACAAAAGAAAAGAAAGACGATGTGTTGGAATAAACATTTCGAAACTATGTACGAAAAGGTCCATTCATGAAGGTCTCTGTCTTTCTGAAATAAGGTATGTGATATATATATATATATATAAAATTTCATTAGTTTATTTACGAAAAAAAGAAGAAAGAAAAAAAAAGGAATGTAAAAATTTTTATTCGATAAATATCGAGAAATATATATATATATATATATAAAAGAACGTATATAAGAAATTTAATATCTATATTATAAAGAAATAAAAAATTATAACTAAAAGCTTTTAATTTTTAATTTCTATATATGATATATATATATATGTGTATGTATAAATATTTTATATATTTATACAAAATATCCCGTATATTCTATAAAAATAATATAACTGTATTTTATATACATATATAAAAAAAAAGCATTTTTTCTTTATTATATAGAAATTTTCTACAGAATATAAACATATGCTTATATTACATACGTATATACACATATATATATATATACACAGACATACATTAGCCTTATGAAAGGAGTAAATACTATTATTAAAAACTAATCAGATAAAAAAAAAAAAAAAAAAAAAAAAAGACAAAATGGAATAATCCTAAGGGTCATTTAAATATTCTAATAGAAAAAATTCGATATAAAAGATTCAATATTCAATTTTCTCCGTTCGTTTATTACCTGAAGTTTAGTAGTTTACTAGTAGCACGCTTAGGTTAACTTTGTAGCAAGTTTTGCCATTCTATTCGCAAAGACTACTTACTACCACTATTACTAATACAACTACGCCCACACAAATACGACATAACTCTCTTTTTCTCTTTATATTTCACACACACACACACACACACACACACACAGAGAGAGAGAGAGAGAGAGAGAGAGAGAGAGAGAGAGAGAGAGAGAGAGAGAGAGATATGTAGAGTTAGATAGATAGAGACAGAGAAAGAGAGTTAAATGCACTCACGCGTACACAAGGTTTTCTCAGAGGAGTGTTGCAAAGTAGTGAGCGTGGAAACTCAGAACTCGAAGGTGAAAAAGGAGGAAAAGGTGGAAAAGGTGGTAGAAGTGTAAGAGGAGGAAAGAAACTGTACCAGTTACGACGACACAATAAAGATATAAATAAATGGGATCTGAAGGTTTCTACATTGAAAAAGAGAACGGAAGGTTCTCCTAACGCGAACGATAAAACAAAAATGATTGATTTCATTCTTTGACGCACATCGAATACGTCAATAACTAACATTTGTTAGAGATAAGCTTCTTTTTTTCCTCTTTCTCTCTCTCTCTCTCTCTTTTTTTTTTTCTTTAAATTGCCTTTTATTGGCCAAATGAAAGAAAAGAAAAGGAAAGGTAAGAAAAAGGAACGTTTTGTATATAACAAATTCATTGTAATAAATACATCAAAGGTATGTAAAAACTGTTATCGATGTTATATATGTAAAACGAATCAATTTACTGTGATACTCCGTTTTACTTATTTATCATACGATCTACTTTTATCTCGTTTAAGAACTATAAAAATATATTCATAAGAATGTAAAATTCATTTTTCCTCCCCTCCCTCTTTTTAAATAAACGTTGAATTTAAAAGTCTATTCGCCGAGTTTGCTTCTAATTTCTTGATTAATACGATAAATTTATTTATCATCTGAACGCTGATATAACATCGATTATTAATAAATATATCGTACTCTATGAAAGATATTTTAGTAGATCTACCATTACTCGATCGTGATAAATAAAATTTTTTTCAAATGAACAATATCATAATTTCACTGACAACAATAATCAGGCTGATAAAAATAAAAGATATATTCTTAAAAAAAGAAAAAGCCAGTCAAATCTTTCGATACCGCAAAAGGAGCAATGTTTTATCGACAAAAGAAAAAATATATAAAAAAAAAAAAAATAAAAAATACAGTTAATAATAATTAAAATGGAAATAATATTTTTAATAAGGACTAACCTTGCCCTGCATAATCAGACGAATGGTCAAAGTGACCGAAGGGTCATCATTGAGCGCTGGTTTATTATCCATGCCGTCCATTGCGTGCTCACGACTGCTACTTCTGTGATGAGACGTCTTCTTGTCGTAGTTTGCGGAGGGAAAGGGTGCGGAAGAGGATAAGGAGGACAGGGGAGAGGTTAGGCGTGTGATTTTGGCTGGGGGGGTCTCGGGGGATGTACTTCTCAAACGCTCCCAGGTATTCTCAGTCCTTGCACTGAAATTATTGAAATATTTTTTATTATTATTAATATAAGGATAAATACAATACAAAAGAAAAAATAAACGTGTGTATGTGTGTCTTTGTTTCTTTCTGTGTGTATAAATATTATATTCGTAAGAAATAAATCTTTTGTTTGTTTGTATGTATTGTGTGTGTGTGTGTGTGTGTGTGTGTAGGTATATAGGAAGAATACGATTTATTTCTATTTTCTTTTGTATACGGGTATATTTCAACTTTAAAATATAAGTACTTATATATGTATGTATGTACCCTTATCCGAATAGAATATCTTTTACTGCGAATAAAAAATGCCTTCTTTTGTCGCAAATATGAAATACATTATATACTAGGTCTTCTAGTATATACATTATATATTACTTTCTTTTATCCGATCGTATGATTTATAGTAAAATGTGGTATCATAAAAATGTGATATAGACGATGGCAATTAAGCTGAAATAAATGAAGTTTGACGTGATAAAAGTAATTTTGTTCTGTTATCCGGAAATATTCCGATATCTGAATACATCGGTAGACCATTTATTGTGTGTGTGTATGTACGTAAAATATATATCATCCATTTTTATTTTCACACACACACAATATATATATATATATATATATATACACGATTAATTTTTACTTATGTTTTTTTTTCTTGAATTTCGAAAATAGAACTAATATAAAAAATTTTTCTTTATTTTAACAACGAAATATTCGATAAAAAATGTACTCGATTCGTCTGTATATTTTCAATATCTGAATAAAAAAAAAAAAAAAAAATCAGGACATATAAAGAAGAGGGATTACGACGATCGAAGATGGACGATGGATCGAATATTATAAATTAAGGAAGGGTGGCTCTTTTTTCTTTGAAAGTAATAAAGAGCCCAGTTTGACGAGAAAACGGTGGGTACAAGTTTGACGGGTTTCTTGGGCAGTCCGTTACAGAGTTCAGAAACACGTTTTCTCGATCGTCCTTTAGAGAGTTTAGCTCGTTCATTGTATAAAAGGTGGCAATATGAAGGAAGTTCATTCTCTCTCTTTCTCTTTCTTTCAGAGAGAAATACACACACATACCATATATATACTGTTTCTTTCCGTATAATAAAATCATAAAAATTTCCGTAGTCCAATGGGCTTTAGCAAACGTAGTGGTGGTCCTTACAGAACTTGATTCGTTTTTCTTACTTTGATTCATGGCCGGTAAGTTTTATGAAAGAAAGATAGAGATAGAGATAGAAATAGAGAAAGAGAGAGAGAGAGAAAGGGAAGAGGGAGGTAGCGAGACAGAAAAAGAAAAAAAATAGAGAAAAAGATAGAGAGAATTCACGTATATGTATATTAAAATAAACTGGTTATATATATATATATGTATGTATGTATGTATGTATGTATGTATGTATGTATGTATGTATATATGTATGTGTATATACGTGTATTAAATATCTATACACGTATCTATATCTGCTATATATCTATACACATATTCATATAGATTATAGATTACTGATTATAGATACACATATGTGTATAGAGACAGGTATCTTGATATTAATAATAATGACGATAATAAAAATAATTTTGACAATATCTAGAGCGTTACATATCTCGGTATGTCTAACGGTTTTTACTCATGATGTTTCCGCTCTATGCACCCGTAGAAAAAGACTCGTCTTTCTGATGAAAAATTAATAGATACATATGTATTTACATACGTGTACATACATACATACATACATACATATATACATACACACATGTAATATAAATGTTTAAGAACATATAAAATTAAACGAATGATAGTCATTCGTCCAATGCTTGCCTTTCTTTTTATTTAAGAAAGAAAATTTTCTTTACTAGTATGTTTGTTAAATATGAACACATGTGAATATTCTAAAATACTTGGGATTAAGAGCTCCATCTAAGTCAGCTGTACGATCAACTCTCTCTCTCTCTCTCTCTCTCTCTCTCTCTCTCTCTCTCTCTCTCTCTCTCTGTTTCTCTCTCGTATATAAACACACACATCATACATACATACACACGATCACACGTTTGAAATTTGCGTTTACAGACACATGTTTACATCTGTGTTCGGACTCTCTTTTCTTAATAAACATATACACATACAAACACACGACGCACGCTTACGTTCTGCGTTTGTTTCTTTCCTTCTTTCTTTCTCTCTTTATCTCTATCTCTCTCTCTAATCAGTAACACGTCCGTGTAGAGTGTGTAACCGTTTCGCTCTGGTGCTGTTCGCAATGCAATTGAGCTGGAATTTAGTGCAATCTGCGTTCCGTTAGCCGAGCGCGTTTAACGCGAATCGCCGAACGTGATTGCCGAGAAAGAGAAGGAGAGAGAGAGAGAGAGAGGGGGGAGAGCAAGAGTAAAAGAGAAAGAGATAACTATTTGAAATTTTAGAAGAGGATATGGAAATGTGAAAAGCAAAAGGCCGTTCGTATCTCTCTCAAATACGAAAATTCACGTTCGATCAGCGTATAATTCAGTTTAAAGAACTTTGCTGTATTATTATGAACTTCTAAAATGTTTTAAATCTATGATGACGATGACGGTGACGTTCTCTATGTTTTTTTTCTTTCTATTTCACTTTATAATTTTGAATAAAAAAAAAAGAAACAAAAATTGAAAAAGAAAAAAGAAAAGAATAGAAATAAAAGATTCTCTCGTTAAACAAACAAACAAACAAATAAATAGATAAATAAATAAATGAAAAAGACGAAAAGAAATTGTACGAGGATCACGTTTAATAAATGTTCGATTAATTTGTTAGAACAATGCTGTACGATTTACGAACTCTTGAAATATTTTAAATACGTAATGTCGATAATGTTTTCCCTCATTTCCTCTTTCATTCTATAATTTTATAAAAAAGAATGAAAAAAAAAAGAAAAAAAGGATGACGATCATTTATTGAGAAGAGACGAAAGAAAATTACGAGAAGATTCAAACGGACGCAACAAGCACGATTTACAAAACGATCGAGACCCATGTAACTACTTACTTACTTACTATTGTAACTATAAAACGTCCAGTGTAATTTATCAATCTAACACTCGCGTTTCGCGCGTTATGCAAATCGCTTTGCCATGTGGCGTCCACGAAGCGAGTAATTAGGAAGTGCGTCACGCGATCGTCTCGCGAGAAATCGAACCTCATGATACGATACTTCCTTACAAAAACAAAGATAAAGATAAAGAAAAAGATAAAGATAAAGAAAAAGAGACAGAGAGAGAAAGATAAATTCGAAATAAGAAAGTTTATATATACACACACACACATATATATATACATAGGCTGGCTAATAATTAAATAAATAAAAAAAAAATGTAAAATATTTTTTTTGTATTATATATTAAATTTATTATTAAATTATATTATTATATATTAAATAATATTATATTGTATTATATACAATATAATCTCTCATATCGTATATAAATGTGTATTATATTATATTATAATGTTTACTTATAATAATATGATAACAATGATTAAGTATAAGTAATGTCTTTATTACTATCATTATTTTTAGGTTTATTTGTTTCTTCATGAAGATATTTAAAAATTATTTTTAATGATAGTTTGACTAAAAAAAAAAAATATTGGACGACTATGTTGTTTATTGAAATAACAAATACGAAAGATTTCGATTTTAATTATTAATTAAACTTTTTTATTTCTTCCAAGAAAATATTTTTTATTTTACTGCGCAAAAGAATTATGGCAAAATTATGATACTTCGTTATTAACATATATATGTGTGTATGTATGTATTTACGTGTAACAAGAGATTTTTCGTTAGTGTTAAATATTTTATCAAACTCAATCGATGACGATCGTAAGAAAAAACGAAAACAAGAATGAGGTTTTCAATGGGGGAAGAAAAAAAAAACAAGAAAAAGAAAAAAAAGAGAACAAATGGTATGAATCACGATTCTCACTTGATTTGATGTTTATCAAGAATGAGTTAGCAACTTGAAACAAAGTAAACTAACGTAAAATGTTTATTGATGGTTATATATATATATATATAAGAATGATTTGATTGTGATTTTTTTTTCATTTCATATATATCTACCGATGTATGTACGTGTATGTCAATAATCTGTAAAAAGATTAATCAAACTTCATATATCATTTATTTTGCATTATAATAAAATATGAAACTATTAAAAAAAATATATATATATAGAAGTATATGAGAATATCTAAATTTTATATATGTATATGTATATATAAATATAAAATTTTGAAAATGGTACACACAATTATAAACACGTATATACACGCGATGATTAATAATCATTTATTTAAAAAAAAAAGCATATAATTACTTCGGAAATATTTCGAATGAGTGCGATGAACGCTAGATCTCCTAGATTTATATCGAATAGTGACTAGAAATAGCTCTACTCGGTTTTACGTTGAATAGCTGACTTGCTTCTAAATCGTTGAACATTTCGCAAGTCTGCTACGAAATTTTACGTTCATCTTTCACGTTTATTGTTCTTAAATCTTCAGTAAATAAGCTTAAAAAATCTAATACGAAGGTTCGGTTGAGAGTATTAGATTTATCGAGTAAATAAAATAAAAGAGATAGAGATAGATAGATAGATAGATAGATAGATAGAGAGAGAGAGAGAGAGAGAGAGAGAGAGAGAGAGAGAGAGAGAGAGAGAGAGAGAATTCTTTATTTTCGTTAATTAGTCCTTTTCTAAACGAAGAAAAAAAATGTCGAACTATTTATCCTCGAATTGTTCATATATTCGCCTAACTAAAAATCTCACATATTTTTTCTTTTTTAAAATAGAAAAAAGAAATAGAATAAACATGCTTAAAGAATTATCAATTTCGATTATTTTTATATAAACCTAATAATAATGGTTTAAGTAGTTTTCTTGTTCTTTTTTTTTAAATTTTTAGGGAAAAAATCAATTAAGTATTTGCAAAATTTTAATTACTTTTCATACATATTATATATATATATATATATATATATACATATTATATATATATATATCTTCCTCATTATTTTACTATGAAATGAAGGAAAATTTTCAATGTTGCATTTTTAACATATTATTATAATTTAAAATAATATATTTTTTAACCTACTTAACAAAAAAGTAAAAGAAAATAAGTATAAAAAAAAAACAAAAAATAAAAAAGAAATAAAAAAGAAATAAAAAAATAATAAGAAAAAATAAACAGCAAGTACAAAAACGTTTCAAGTAATATATATATATATATATATATATATATATATATATATATATCGTGTGAAACGTTTGATATTGAAGGATCATTGACATTCGCGTAGATTTGGTGAAACGTTCGTTCGTGATTCGAGAACATGGTTGAGGAGAATGGACAGATGTTATTGATAGCCTTGTTTCAAATCAAATCGAGAATCGAATAACTCGTTACGAGAAACTCGTCATATTCGAATCATATATATGTATACACTATGCATGTGTGTATATGTGTACGTATATATATCTCTGAAACAAAAATTTCCAATTCAAATAATAATGAGTAAGAAGCATATATTGCATCGATTATATGCGTAATATCGTGTAACGATGTTCGATAAGCTACAACAGATTAAGTATAATAACAAAGTGGAGATCAATGCTGATTTGGCATTTAATTTTCTAGATTTTATCGGAAAATTTTGTTTTTCCATTTTTTTTCTTTTTCTTTTTTTTTTTTTTGAAAAATCTTAAAAGATATATCGTTACAAATTATAATAATATCTTCGCAAATAAAATCAATCATGAAAATTCAACATTCATTCGACATTAAAATAAATATATATGTCATGTAGGTTTGACAAATATTTTTTATATATAAAATATGAATTTTTTTTGAAACCTTTATTATGTGTTCCATAAAAATTTAATTCATCAGCAAATGAAAATATTAACATTCCTATTATTATGAAATAAAGAAATATATATATATATAATTTTTGTATCGAAAAAATTTGTGGATATTTGCAAAAAAAAAAATATATATATATATATATATATATATATATATATATAAGAGAACAAAAAAACATAAATAAAGAAATATGATAACGAGAAGAATAAGATGAGATGGAATGATTTTGATTCTATCTTTTTAAATTTTATTTTCTCGATCGAGAAAACCTTTATGCATCTGTCGACCAATTGATTTATCTTTCATCGTCACAAATATAACGATAAACGAATCATTATCGTAAATATTCCCTGTTGGACAGGCGTAACCGATTGTTACTTGATAAGAGAATTTTTTTTTTTTTTTTTATCGAACTGTTATTGAAATTTGTTTTTGTCACGAAAATCGAATACGAATTCAACTTGTGAATCTTTCACAGTTTTATATGCATGTTTTACTTTAGACATTTGCCAATAAATTGTCAATTCTATTTTTTGTTTATATACGTACGTAGATACATACATACATACATTTGTTTCAATATAAAATTTCACGAAAACTAAATTTTCTTTCACGATTTAATATGAATCTTCTTTGACAATTGACAATAAGTCTTCAATTTCATTTCATTTCATTTTTTTATAATTAAAATTTACTTATCTGTTTTTTTTTTTTTATGCTTTACGACAACGATCATCGATATTACATATTATGTCGAAATATGTATACGACATTCGTTCTATAAATGACGTATTACTCTTTACGTGTCTTTTTTATCAACAAAAAAATAGAGAGAGAAAAGACAAACGAAATAGAAAAAAGAAGGATAACACAAGTTATCATCGTTAAAAGAATTATCGTAAAGATATAAAATAACACTCTAGTAAAGTAATAATAGATTTATATATATGGGGAAAAAAAAAACAAAGAGAAGACACGCACATGAGCACATACACAAAAGAAGACGTTTATGTGGCACGATAACAAACTTTTTACGATCGATCGATCACTTCGTACTCGTATTCCATAAAG
>NC_057687.1:7297872-7352872 GCF_014466175.1 Vespula pensylvanica | reverse complement strand
ATAATAACATCCATATATAGTTATACCAGAACACACAAATATATGAACGGTATATCGAGTGCGTGACTCGACAAAGTTATACGACGATATAAGAAAGTTACAAAAAAAAAAGAAAAAAAAAAAAAAAGAAAAAAAAGAAAAAAGAAAAAGATTTCTCCAATAAAAATACAAGTACATTGACATTTCACCCTGTTGGGAATTAGATAAATATTCTTTCTATCTTTCTTTCTATTCTTTCTTTCTATTCTTTCTTTCTTTTTTTTTCTACTTTTTCTCCATCCTTTTAATTTAATCTTCTTATTTCCCTCGGACGCAACTCAATTTCAGAAATTGAGAAAATCAGAGAAAACACAGTAACCAGGAAAATACAAATAAATATATAAATGATTGAATTGATCAATCGATCGATTGATTAATACACGAAAGCAAACGAAAGACGCGGAAGGCCTTGACGATTGGATGACTCGAGAAACAATCGATTAATTGTTTCGACGATTTCGTTAAACAACAGGATAGACAGGACAGAGTAGAACAGGGCAAACAGGCAGACAGGCCTCTCTCCCACCCTCCGCACCCCTTCTTGGCCACCCTCTCTCTCTCTCTCTCTCTCTCTCCCTTCCACCCTCTCCCTCCTTCTAATAGAACAGAACGTCGGTAGCAACTGACGTTCATCGGAAACTCGATTAGCGCGTTTCCAAACTTGTTCTCTCAGCGGCGATTCAACTTTCTTGGTACAAGAGGCCGCGGCCGCGCCTTCCGAAGGACGCGATCGGTTCCCGTCACGGTGTGGAAGGTTAAACACATAACTTTTCCCCGTTTCTTAAGTAAGTAAGTAAGTAAGTAAGTAAGTAAGTAAGTAAGTGAGCGAGCGAGTGAGTGAGTGAGTGAGTAAGTGCTTACGTAAAAATTCTTTGTCTTACTTAAATGAGGAAAGGGAAGAAAAAAAAAAAAGAGAAAAAGGAAATAAAAAATGTTAACGTGCGCTTGAGGAACTTTAAAGAGAAAAAAAAAAAAGAAAGAAAGAAAGAAACGATAATTATATCATTGGATAATATCTGCCTAGACATATTTACGTACTCACATACCTAAGTATGTCTACTAATCGTAAGGTTACTTTACGTGTATAAGTACTTACATGTATTCATGTATGTACTTACTTAGTTACTCTTATTACGAGCTGGCATTGATCGGACTATCGTGGATTGTTCTAATGAATAGTATTAGTTGAATGAATGTCAAAGAGAGAAAGAGAGAGAGAGAGAGAGATTTGCAAATTGTTTCTTTTTTTATACGTTCTTCTCCCATTTTTTCCTTTCATTTTTTTTTTCTTCATCTTCCTGTCGTTTCGCATTTTTCAACCGAGTGAAAACTGTGCGTGCCTAACACCCTTTCCCTCCCCCTCTTTTTCCTCTCTCCTCTCTCTCTTCTCTCTCTCTCTCTCTCTCTTTTTCTCAAAGAAAAAGAGAACGTAAGTGAGCGTGTACGTAAAACGAGCGTTGAAAGAGATCGATAAACCGATGGCCGATAGTCGATAACCGATAGTAGTGTCGTAACAGGCTCTCTCTCTCTCTCTCTCTCTCTCTCTCTCTCTCTTTCTCTCTCGTTCAAGAAGACGCGGTCATTCGTATGAAAAATTTTCCTCGTCCACCTGCTGTGTGTCCCTATATCACAGCCTCATTCTCTCTCTCTCTCTCTCTCTCTCTCTCTCTCTCTCTCTTTCTTTCTTTCTTTCTTTCTGTCCCGAAGTTACTCGCCTACGAAATCCAACAACGTCCCTCGCCTAAGAACAATCCATCCGTAATAGAGTAACGACCATGGAAGTAATACGTATCTATATGTAACTACATAAAAGTACGAGGCATTAGGCTCGTTAAACTTGCTTCGACTTTGCGTGCCATTTTAGAAGCTACGCGTCGTACAGTTTCGCTTTCTTCAGTTTCTTTTCTTTTTTTGTCGTTTGTTTTCTTTTTTTTTTTCCTTTTTTTTCCTTTTCTTTTTTTCTTTTTTTTTTTTTTTTTACATAGTTACAGTTATCAACACATCGAGTTACGCGCACGTTTTACGCGTGCGCACGTATATCTTGTTTCTTTTTCTTTTGTTCTTCTTTTTTGTTTCTTTTTTTGCTTCTGATAACAGTAATTAATCGCGCACTTCCTTCATTAATTTTGTAAACAGACGAGGATGAATCGTTAATATTTATCATTGATTGAAAAGATATGAATGTAAGTAGGTAACTACGTTTTAATTGTTTTTCTTTTTCTTCTCTCTCTCTCTTTCTCTCTCTTCTTTTTTTTTCGTACGATCGCGAACGTTTTTCTTAGTTTCTTTCTTGTTTGCTTTTATTTGTTTATTTTTTTATTTGTTTATTTTGATTTCTCAAGAGCTTTTCTCTCTCTCTCTCTCTCTCTTTTATTGCACAGCGACTTCCGCCATGTCGACTCGTTTTTCCGTAGAATATTTTTTAAACAGAGAAAGAAAGTCCTATTTATTTTTCGTACGTTTATTACGTTTTATCGTTTATTAACCATGACGCGAATAAATATCCTTATATACGTCCATTAATCTATCTCTCTTTCTCTTAACTTTCAAACAAATACGAGGGTCTACTTCTAAGCGATGCCATTTCTAGATATTTCGCTTTCTCATGTGAAATTTTTGAACAAAAGTAAGTTTGAGTTATTTTTTTTGTTTGTTTTTCGTACGTGTATCAGTATGACGCGAATAAATATCCCTATATACGTCTATTTATCTCTTTCTCTGTCTCCGTTTCTCTTTCTCTTAACTATCAAATAAATACGACCGTGACTTTTACGCGCGATATCATTTTTAGATACTTCGCTTTCTCTAGAGTAATATTTTGAAACAAGAACAAATTCTATTTATGTATCGTATATTTGTAGTTACTTACGCTGTATCACTTTTCTATCAAAATGCCGCAAGTAAAAATATTTCTATTTACGTTCCATTAAATCCCTATCTATTCCATTAATCCTTATCTCTCGAATTCGATCTATTTCTTTTTTTTTTTTTTTTTGGTGTTTCTACGTCTCTCGTTCTTTTAGCTTCCGGACAAACAGGTTCTTAAACGACTAGTCAACCCCACAAGAGATTCTTCCATCCCTTATAATATGTCGTACTCGCGAAAGAGCCATTACGAAAGGACGATGGTTTGCAAGCGGGTAATAGCAGCAAGCAAGGAATTTAATTATCATTTTAGACGGGCGGAGAAAGCAATTATTGGAAATTCAGTTCGTCGGCGATCGGTCGGCAAACGTCGAGCCGGCCAGGCCTATTCGAGAAACTAACGTCGTTATTTCTACTTTATTGCGAGAGAAGCAAGCTCGTTACGAACTTTCTTTCCTGATCGTTGATCATTGTTAACGAAAAGAGATAACGTTGTTTACGTTGGTAGCAAAAGAGACTTTCGATCCTCTTCTACACTTTATCACTATTTCCTTTTATCTTTTCTATCTCTGATCGTCCCAGTGATTTGTCTTTATCGAGAATCTTTCGATAAGTAAATAAATTAATAAATGAATAAATAAATAAATTTATACGACAAATTCTAGATCGTTCATACTATTTCTTTCTTTTCTTTTCTTTTTTTTTTTTTTTTTTTTTTTGATTCAACAAGTTATTCAAGAATATAATGAAAAGATATGGACATTAATCCCATCGATAGTTTGAAAGAGAATTAAAAGAATTGAATATCACGAATTAAAGGTCGAAAAAATATATATACATATATGAATATAAATCTAATCGATTGAAACAATCGAAGAAAAAAATTAAAATAAAATAATGTGAAGATAAATAAATAAATAAATAAATAAACCGTATCGATAAAATCACTTGAAACAAATAAATAAACAGAAACAATAAAAAAAAAAAGAATTAAATACGAAAAGTTCTAGATCAGTCGTATTATCTTTCTCTTTTTCGTTCAACAAGTTACACACGAAAAGTGTGTAAAAATAGTGAACGAAAAAGAAAAAAGAAAAAAAAAGAAAAAAAAAATAAATAAATCGTGCCGATAGAACGAGTTGAGAAGAACAATAATAATAATTAAAAAAAAAAATAAATAAATAAAAGAGGAGAAAAAAAAGGAAGTTAAATACGACAAATTCTAGATGAAAAATCGTGCCGCATTACCTTTTCACTTATTTTCTTTTGTCCAACAACAATTTACTCACGCAGATAATGAAAAAAAGAGAGTTATTCCGATCCGTAATATAAACATTTTTTTGTTCTTCATTTTTCATTACGACAAAAAATAAGTTAAAAAAATTGGCTCGATCCGATTGAAAGGGAATTAATCGTAACACCGATCCAAAGATGTCGAGAGATCGGGATAGATAACTCAGAAAAGGATGCTGTTATCCTATGCTCTCGGAACTCGGCAACGTGTTTCGAGAGTTAGTCGATATTCCATTTCCAATGATACATTTCCTCTATCGGTACAAAAGTATCGTGAGGGTTGGTGCGGAGGGAGGGAAGTGGGAGAGGGTAGGTCGATGAAGGGGTAGTAGTAGGGGGGGGGTTGGAGGTTGAGAGTGTGTCGGAGGGTGAGTTTAGGGGGGTAGGACGGTGGCAATATGGAAGATGGAAGAAAATGTATTTTTCCGAGTGGTTTCAATTGTTACATATACATATATAAAGTGTGTGCGCTTATATGAGCGTGTGCGTATATATGAATCATATAGATACATATATGAGTATATGAGTATATGAGTATGTACGTGTGTAAGTATATATATATATATATATGTACAAACGTAGAAGACCATATATCGGTTCCTGAAGTTTCCGGCTCACTTTTACGTGGAAAAAGAAAATCGTTCGTGTCCCAAAGCCTAGGAGAATATAACGGTGCAACCCCTTCTAGTAAGATACTCCTTCTTCGAGTTTTCTAATACGTACGTGGGCGTATATATATATATATGTATGTATGTATGTATGTATGTATGTATGTATGTATATATAGTAGGTACTATGTACAAGTAGACATGTATGTGAAAAACCGATTGAGAAAATATTCGTGGTAAGGCGAGAGAACGAAGTAGACTGTATTCTTTTTATCTATCTCTTTCTCTCTCTCTCTCTCTCTGTCTCTATCTCTCTTTCTCTCTTTGTCGCTCTCTCGCTCTCTCATTCTCCCTTTTCATCGAATCGATTCTCAACTTGTAGTATTACGTTGTTCTATCGGAAACCATAAAAATAAAAAAATAAAAAAAAAAAAGAAGAAGGAAAACCGAAAAAAAATGTTGCACGAAGTGAATGACCGAACTACGTGATTTTATGAATGAAAAAAGAGGAAAAAAAAAAAGGGGAAACAGAGGAAATAAAATATACGAAAAAATCAAGGGAGACGCAAAGAGAAAATGAGAGAGAGAGAGAAGATGGGGAAAAAAGAGCGAAAGAATTGAAGAAAGAAAGAAGGAATGAAAGAAAAAGGCGACAAAAGAAGAAGAAAAGAAAAAGAGTGAACAGAAAAAACAGTCAAAGTTCTGTAAATATCGGTTTCGTTAGAAAATTCGATTGGACAAGTGGATTCTCATGATTACCGTACGCTTTAAAAGAGAAGTAATGTTTCCCGTGTTAAAATAGAGAGAGAAAGAGAGACTAGAAAAGAGAGAGAGAGAGAAAAAAAGAGAGAAAAAAGAAAAAAGTGGATAATCCGTAGAGTCGAGTTACACCTCGCAGAAGACTTCGCAGGGTTAGAGAAACGTGGCGGTTCGTTATCGCTTTACTTGGAAAGAGAGAAATAAAGAGAGATAGAGAGACACACACACACACACACACACACACGCACACACACACACGCACACACAGAGAGAGAGAGAGAGAGAGAGAGAGAGAGAGAGAGAGAGAAAGTAACGCGAGATTCGCTCGCGTGGCGTTTAAAGCGTCCCACCTTAATGCCTAGTCCTCACTGATTCCACTTAAAATGTAAACTAACTTTAAATCCGCCCTTGGTACCGCACCCCGTGCGCGCTTAAAAGAACGCTAATCCTACGGTTTAAGCTCGCTCCAAGTTTCACGTTAATATCCCAACGACGATGAACAGGAGAAATGGTTAAATTATTGTCTTGTGTGTGTGTGTATGTCCTAGGTGTATCTATATACATGATTGTTTATGAGACTTATCTTTTACGAAATTTTAATATTAATGTATATTATATTGTTTTTTTTTTGTTTTTCATTATCTTCTTTTTTCTTTTTGTTTCAAAGTATCTATTAGAATTTTTATTTTCTTATTTCCTTTTTTCTTTTTATATTTCTAAAAAAAAAAAAAAAAAAAAAAAAAAAAACGAAGTCAACGTGAAGTAAATTTTAATTTCTTTGTCATATTTTGTTTTCATATTATTCTTTTCATCGAAGCAATATGAAGTTCTTCAAGAAGATAATTTTTTATTCATTTTGTATGTATTATTGTATAATAAATATTAATTTTGTTAGTTTGATACTATGCATTTATATATATATATATGTGTGTGTGTGTATGAGCGTGTGCATATAGATTGTTAAATTATATATATTATATTATTATTATCATCATCGTTATCATTATTATTATCATTATTATTATTATTATTATTATTATTATTATTATTATTATTATTATTATTATGTTAACGTTTAAAAGACTTTTAGTTATAATATAATTATTATCGATGATGATAGCTCTGTATCGTTTGTAGCTTTGTACGATCACGTTCGAGTATCTTTTCGTTTCCAATGCTTGATGTTTATTATTATATAGAAATATCGATTTCCGAATGAATGAATGAATAAATAAATAAATAAGAAATCTAATCTAGAGATAGCTTGTAATCGTTTAAAAATCGTTCGCTGGTACGTTTCGTTGTAACAAAAATCAACGTTGTTTCGTATTACATACCTACAAATGGAAATTCGATGTACATAGGTTAAATATCATTTTGTTCGAAACTCGATTGATCAAACTCGCTCGAATATACATATCCGATTAAATAATATAATTTGTTACTCATCGTTGTAACAAAGTTTTCTATCTCTTTTTTCTTTTTTTTTTTTTTTTTTTTTTTTTGAAATCGTTTCTTTATCAATTGTACGATTATTAAATGACGATTACGGATAATTATTATTTAACAAAATCAAAGAGTATAACGAAAATTCTTGGTCGTTTAAATTGTAATGCAATTTAGACCGATTCGAAATGGTTTTACTCGTAAATCGATGCTGTTTCATTTAAAAATAAAAAAAGAACAGAAATTCATCGTTCCAATCTTTTTCTATATTTCTTTCTCTTTTCTATTTCTGTTCTCTATACTCCATCTCTATTGCTCTTCTTTTTTTTTTCTTTTTATCTTTTACACGTACGAATAGCAAAGCTAGACATCGAAGCTTTCGCCGAAGGAATCAAACGAGTTTTCTCTTCGGTATCATAGTGTTCTTCTTCTTCATCTTCTTTTTTTTCATCGTCATCTTCTTCCTCTTCTTTTTCTTTTTTTTTTTTCCTTTTTTCTTGCGTGAATCGTGCTCGTACGAAGGAAAAAGTCGACTCTACTTTTTCCAGCGAGAAAACTCTCAGTTGAAAAATCCGGCGAAACGTTAGGAGTCCGACTGTCGGAAATGAGATGACGGCTTTGCTTTTCGAACGCGACGAGATTTTCCAAAGTAACTACATACGTATTTAGATGGTTAATGTACAGAAAGAAACAGAAAGAGAGAGAGAGAGAGAGAGAGAGAGAGAGGGAGGTAGAGTTACATTTATTTTCTAAACGTCAGAACGAATTTATAATTTTGTTTAAATTTTTATCGAATGTGACATAAAACTAGCAGAAAGAGAGAGAGAGAGAGAGAGAGAGAGAGAGAGAGAGAGAGAGAGAGAGAGAGAGAGAGAAGAAGGGAGTTAAATTTAATTTCTAAATTTTCAAACAAAGTAGAATAACAGTTTATAATTTTGTTTAAATTTTAATCGAATACGGTATAATAGTGACGGAGAAAATGTGTGGGTGAAAGGAATAGAGAGAGAGAGAGAGAGAGAGAGAGAGAGGGAGAGTGAGAGAGAGAAAGAGAGAGGGAGTTAAATTTATATTCTAAATTCTGAAAAGAAGTTTATATAATATATTATAATTTTTTTCTGAATTTTTATCAGGCGTGATATAAGAGTGACAGAGAAATAGAGAGGAAGTTAAATTTACTTACTAAATTCCAAAAAGAAGTTTATGCAATAATTTATAATTTTTTTTTAAATTTTTATTCAAGCACGACATAAGGTTAGCAGAGAGAGAGAGAGAGAGAGAGAGAGAGAGAGAGAGAGAGAGAGAGAGAGAGAGAGAGAGAGAGAGAGAGAGAAATTTATTTTCTAAATTTTTAAGCTAAGTAATATAATAATACATATATATTTCTTTTTGATAAATTTTTATCAAACGCGATTGAAATGATATATACCGAATATATGATTTTAAACAATATATCGAAATATTTCTAATTCCATTAGTTTTCTAAACAGATATTTCAAATTAAAAATAGATTTCGAAGAAAAAAATATAATATTTATTTGCTGCTATTTAAAAAAAAAAAAATCTCCTGTTATTACGATCCGACAGTCATAATATTTATTTATTTATTTTCTTTTGAAGATAAAAAAATTGATATTTTAAGTCTATATTTTCGAGCAATATATTCTCGAGTCAATTTTATATCGTCGATGTTAAATTACTTGTCGACGATTCATGACGAATGAGAAAAATAGAAAAAATTGTTTTCCGCGCGCGCGCACACACACACACACAAACACACACAAGCGCAAGAATTCTCTAACAAATATAACAAATACGTAAATAATAATCGATTAATAATTATAGAATTTTCTCTTGTCCCATTACTCCTTCGGCCAATTGAACGAACAAATGAAATTTGAACATTAATTTAATTAAAAATTATCAATTATTGTTTGTACGTATATTACAAAAAAATACATATACATTATATATCGGAGTAAGGATTTTCTATTGGTAAGCGGGGTGTAGTGGAGGATAAGAAGGAAAGAAAGAAAGAAAAAAAAAAAAGAAAAAGAAAAGAAAAGAAAAAAAAAGAAACGATGTCGGGATAAGCCGTACAGTTATTGAACTCGGCTCGTGCAGTTATTGGAACCTTCCCGACTTCCTTCGTAGTAGTTCCGTTCTCGGACGAGAAGTTAAGGGAGCCTTCGAGAAAAGCTAGGGAGAGAAAAATGAAGGCTCGGCGATAACGCCAGCTTCAATTTTCTACTTGGAATTTAACGAATTTTTCGACATAAAAATTGATATAACGAAACAATTCGTTAAAGAATGTCCTTTTTTTCTATTTTCTTTCGTTTTTCTTTCCGTTTTTTCCTTCTCTCCTTTTTCTTTTTTTTTTCTTTCTTTTTTTTTTTTCTTCTTTTAACCTGAAAATTTCTATCGGGAAAAATTCTTGCCCATTTATATCTGATAAAAAAGAAAAAAGAACAAAAAGAGAGGAAAGAAGAAAGAGAAGAAGAAAAAAATGTCGAGAGAAAAATTTTATCGAGAGAATAATTTCTTCTTTCTTTTTTTTTGCCGGGGGGGGGGCGGGGAGAGAAAAGAACCTTATGAAAATTATTAACCGACATTAAAGGACTCTTTATGCAATCGTCTATCGTTACGTACACACGCGTTCGATAATTTCGTTATGAAATATTACGATTATATTGACGAGTAACGAAAAAAACTTTCGATTAAAGTGATACGGGAAATAAAAACAAAAAAAAAAAAAAAAGAAATACGTAATATCATCAGTAAAAACACAGACACGGTAATATCTCTTTTCATTTATCGTATTTCGTTCTGAAGAAAATTGAAAGAGAAATAGAAAAAAAAGGAAAGAGCAAAAAAAAAAAAAAGAAGAAAAGAAAAAAAGAAAAGAAAAGAAAAAGAAATCCAACGATATACGTCCAAAGAAGGAAGGTTACAATAAATATTTCAAAAAGCTTTATATTTATAAAACGTATATTCCCGCGTATCCGAAGACTTCGACGGATCGAAAGGAATTGAAAAAAAAAAAAAAAAAAAAAAAAAAATTGAACGATCCGATACGGAACGATATCGTAGAGATAAAAACAAAAAAAAATGAACGTCTCGAATTTCTTTTCTTCTCTTTTTTTTTTCCATTTTCTTCTTCTCTCGGACGAGTTTCTCTCGTGCTTCGTGAAAATTTCAAATCGTCGGTATATTCGGAGAGATAAGAAAGAAGTTTCTTTTCGCAGTATTGCTTATATTTTCAATGTTACACGTTTCGATCTTTCTCTCTTTCATTCTCTTTCTCTTTCTATCTATTTATCCGTCTTTATCCTTTCGTTCGACCAGACAGTATTTAGTAGAAGGTTCCGCCATTTTGAAAGAAAATGCTGGTCATTGTTTTGTTTCAATTCGTGCGGCTAATTGCGAATACGTTTCTATCAGAGAAACGTAGAAGAGAGAAGAAGACGAAAGGCTTGTGAAAAAGAGAGCGTGGCCTGGAGCCATCAAACTCTTTCATCTAGAAGCCATTGTTCTCTGAAATCTCTCTCTCTCTCTCTCTCTTTCTTTCTCTTTCTTTCTTTCTGACTGTCTATCTATCTATCTATCTATCTATCTATCTATCTATCTATCTGTCTTTCTATCTTTCTATTTCTTTCACTCTCTTCTTTATCTCCTCTCCTTCGACTTGATCGTTCTCCATTCTTTTTTTATTCTGAATGATCTTTTTCTTCTTCTTATTTTTCTTCTTCTTCTTCTTCTTACATTCTCTTTCTTTTCTCTATGACTTTTATTTCGGTCTTTCTTCTTTCTTTTTTCGTTCTTTCTTTCTTTCTTTCTTTTTTTTTTTTTTCGGAACGAAACGTTACGATCTTACACGAGAGTAGTTTGTTTAATGTCAGGTCTCGTTTGAAATGACCTGTTAGTTGTTAGACACCCGTGTCGTTTCCGATCCATACTATACGTAAGCGCAAGCGTGCATAATAAAATTCTAACGAGTCACGGATAAATGGGGTCACGTTTCTTCGGGTCAACTTGGTACCTTTAAAGGTGTACGGAATCTTTTATGAAAGAAACGATATCTCTCTTGTAGAATGAATATTTAAAGAAATGTGTAACGCTTTGGTCGGTGTTACGTACGTTCTCTCTTTGTTTCTTTGTTTCTTTCTTTTTTTTTAATTCATTAATTTTTCTGTTTTTCTTTCTTTCTTTCTTTCTTTTTTTTTTTTTTTATTCTTTTCTGTATTTCTTTCTCTTCTCCTTTTTTTGTTTCTTTTCCCTTGAAAATAACAAACCATCCGAGGTTCTCGACGTTTGTAAGAAGTAGAGCTACTTCGTTTTCGTAGCTTCCTATTTTTTCTTTTCCTTTGCTTTCTTTCTTTTCTTTTCTTTCTTTCTTTCCTTTTTTTTTTCTTTCTTTAATTCTCATTCCCTGCTTTCTTTAATCCTGGAAACTCAAACAACAAAGTTTTCGAAATCTTTCACTAGTAAAAAGAAATTCGCGTCAATTTGAGAAATAACACGTACGATTGTTAAGAAACGATTCGATATAATACACTTGTACGATTATAATCATTATCTTAATATTTTCTTCTCTGCTATTTTTTTCTTATTTCTTTTTATATTTGTATTTTTCTTTTCTTTTCTTTTTACATACACTTTTTGAATTTTACAAATTTAGATAAGTTAACGATTGACTATAATACGTCCCTTCGAAGATTTTGATGTTCTCGGCTATCAGCTTGTCAGTTTCTAACGGGTCGAGTACCGATCCATAAATCACACGATTCTCCTGCTCCATTATAGTTAAAGCCAACGTATATCTTGTCTCTACACCCTCTCACTCTCTCTCTCTCTCTCTCTCTCTCTCTTTTACTACCCCTCTCAAGTTTGGCCTTCCAGTCCGTAGCCGACACTTCGCAGCGTCTCCATCGTACCAATGATTTTCGAGTGTACGTCAATCTCTCTCTCTCTCTCTCTCTCTCTCTCTCTCTCTCTCTATCCATCCATCTATCTCCATCTCTCTCTGTCTTCTGTTTCTGATATGTCCTCGCATATCGAAATAACGACCCTTGACCGATAAGAAATACTAATTATATCTCAGATAATTCATCGAAGTCCTTCTTTCTAAATTTAATAAAAAAACAACATTTTTTCCTACAATTAAATTAAAATAAATAAAAAAATTTTATTATTTCCCTAACGATACCACTGTGTCAATAGATTTGAAGATTCCTTTCGAACTTTCTTCATCATTTTTTTACGACCTTATTCGTCGATAATCTTTCACGATTTTACCGTTCGCTCTTTTTTTTTTTTTTTCTTTTACCGTCAACTCGTCTGAAAACCCTTTAATTCGGAAAAAAAAATTTTTCAAACGATTTCTTTTTTATTCTCATCGAATAACTGTCACTTTTATGCTCGACGTTACGTAAGATCGAATTGTTTGGATTCTCTCTCTCTCTCTCTCTCTCTCTCTTTCTCGTTCTGAATTTCTCGTCGATTCTTCAAGAAAGTTGTTTGCCGAAGTTCGTTGGCTCTATCATCGAGGTTAAACAACTCGAAGGTACGTTCGTTGGGCGGAATAATAGTTCGCTCATTTCTTACCAGATTTATTTTCACTTTATATAAAATATTTCCGACGAGACGGTGATGGCGTATAGTAATGGTGGTTGTGGGTAGGTTGGTAGGTACGTACGTAGGTAGATATATAGGTAGATAGACAGAAAGAGAAAGAGAAAGAGAAAGAGAAAGAGATAGAGAGAGAGAGAGAGAGAGAGAGAGAGAGAGAGGGAGAGAGGATTGTGCTATGCCTTTCGTAGCTACCTGCTATTATTACGCATCGCCGAACGGATCCGTAATTGGATGGAACCCATTGGCTGAACCTGATGGATTCTGCGGTTTTGCTTCAGCGAGTATTAATATTGCGGCATTCAAATTGCTCGTTAGCGTGATCGACACGAATGCGTTTTCTTACGAACGAATATCTAGGGAGAACAATTCTATATTCCGTCGGTTACTCATTCGTTTTGTTCAATTAAAATTATAACATATGTGTAGGTACGTATATATTTTCGCTGAAGATACACGCTTGAGAATTGTATGAGATAAGGGAGAAGAGGGGGAAGTAAGAGAGAGGAAAAAGAAAAAGAAGAAGAAGAAAATAAGAGAAAAAAACAAAAGGAAAGAGAGAGAGAGAGAGAGAGAGAGAGAGAGAGACCTCGTTTACAACCCGTCCTCTATCCCCATCCCCATACATAATCCCATCGACAACGACGATAAAAATTCGATGATGGAAAGATGCACGTCGACGTGAGAGACGAGATGGAAATATCGAATTTGGTGGGTGGTGGGTGGCAGATGGGGAAGTGGGTGGCCATAGAGGATAGGCTGGATCAAGGATCTTCGTTATTCGATGACAATTTCGAAAATCGTTCAAATTCGAAATTGAATCTTGTTTGCGTATTAGGCAATGTTGCGACGTTGCTAGTTGCGAATCAACGTGGATACACGAATTCGTGAAATGCAAAGCGTATACATATATGTATAAACAGACAACGAAGAGAGAGAGAGAGAGAGAGAGAGAGAGAGAGAGAGAGAGAGAGAGAGAGACAGATAGAGAGAGATAGAGACAGGTAGATGGAGAATTTGATGTCCCAGAAGGGATATCACGAGTGGAGAAATTCGTGGGTGACATTCGAGGTCGAGAATCGTACTTGCCATTCGTCTTACGAATCTCATGTCAGTCATCTCTCTATCTCTATCTCTCTCTGTCTCACTGTGTCTCTCTTTCTCTGCCTATCTCTATCTCTATTTCTCTCTCTCTCTCTCTCTCTCTTTCTCTCTCACATATACACACACACTTTCTCCATCCATCTATCTATTTCTCTGTCGTTCTCCGTTTATCCAACAGACGGTGCGGTAATTAAACCGGAGTTAATTCCTGTTGTGTCATGCGCCACTCGGATGGTAATTAGCATCGATTCTCATTCCGCGCGTTTGCCTCGTTGAAAGTTTTCCGGAATGCCATAAGGGGATGGAGTAGAGGGTTACGAAGAGGAAAGCCTTGTTTTCGACTTACGATCCACATCCTTTACTCTCATCACGTGTCCTTCTTGTTCTATTAAAGTAAAGCAACATATATATATATATATATATATATATATATATATATATGTATATATGTGTATATGTATGTATGTATGTACGTGTACATGTAATACGTATTTTAACGAAGAATAATCATTTCTGTCTTCGTTGGTATTTTCGTTTCTATATTATGGTATATGTGGCTCTAATGAAAATATCAAAACGTTACATTCGTTAAATAAGCAACATTAAATATTGTTCTTTGAAGTCGTTCAAAACGAGATTAGATTTTCTCTCGTATCGTTAAACGATATATCATATTTTATGTATATATTTACATATACATCGGTCTGAGAAATAATTTAGAAATGAAGATTTGACGATGATACCCTTTCCTCTATCCTGTAGTCTATCCATTTCGGTCACCAAGATACTACGGATATATATATATATATATATATATATATATATATATGTATGTATGTATATATATATATATATATGATCATCCTTTTTTCTTTTTTACGAATTTTCAATTTCACAATCTGAATATGTAGCTTTTATACAGTTTGATAAAAAAAGAAAGTAAAAAGATATCCTAAAAACCTTTAAAAAAAAAAAAGAAAAAAAAAGGGAAGAACAAAAACAATAAAAGAGAAATAGTAATAGATTTTTCAGATAGATCTAGAAACTTTCAGCCGACCTAAGGACTGTTTCATCATATATGTATTTACATTTTTCTCTATTTATCAATATGTATATTCCATACATACATACTTACGTATATCCTAGGAACTTGTATAATATATGTATTTATACATATAAGTATGTATGTATGTATCTACGTTATAGTTTAAATGACCAGAGATTGAAATGTATGTATCTACTACCCATCAGTGATTCTGTTTCATTCCCTAGTCACTAGTGCGAAAGCCGGAATACCGAAAATGCGATGGTAACCGAGAGGGAGATGTGAGTGAGTAGGGTGGAAGAGAGAAGGGTGATTGGGTGAAATGAGAGAGAGAGAGAGAGAGAGAGAGAGAGAGAAAGCACTTTCAGATGAGTTTGAAGCCAAGCGAACCGATAACAGAGACACGCACAATCGAATGCATTTACATCGATACGAAACTTCTCTCTGCGCTTCGTCTACCTAGCTACACCCTTATATACGCGTATTCGTGAAATCAAACTCTGGCCTCGTTCATCTTTGAACTCTCATAGAGATCGAACTGTAGTATACGTGTTTGTATGTATCTGTATATATGTGCGAGTATGCTGTATGCTTGCTTATGTATGTATTTGTCTATATTTGTGTGCGTTTGTGGTTATATTTCAGATTACGTTTCAAAACTAGTTCGAGATCCGTACTCGAATACGAATGTACAATCTAAGAAACAGACGGATATTTGCTTATAAATATATTTTTGGTATTTCGATTTAAAGAAATTAATTAATGCTAGGTTATTCGATTCATTGTTTTTTTTTTTTTCGTTTTATATATATATATATATATGTATATGTATAAATATTTTTATTTATTATACTTAAGAAACTAATCAACGTTAATCGATTAATTATTGCCAGACGATTCGATTCATTTTAATTTTTTTTATTTTCTTCTTCTAGTAGAAATTTTTGAAAGATAATAATTATTCCTCGGATATTCATTGACATCAAATTTTTGAATAACACGAGATTTTTCACGCGGGAAATGGCGACCTTGTCAAATAACAATAACTGTTCATTCACCGTCGATATATAATATATAAAAATTACTATATATACATATACATATACACATATATATATATATATAAATAAATATATAATTTAATAAATAATCGTCGTTTTATGAAATACATAGTCAACCAGGTTGCTCGTATATTAGTCGAAATAATTTCGCGTGAGAACGTGTTCTGTTACCAAGACGATCAATTTTTTAATTTCAACCTTACTCGTTGCCGAACTGAAAATCGTTATAACCGGCGCTAGTCGCGCTTTAAAAATCGTCGGTTTATGACGTGTCCCACCATGATAGAGAAAAAGAAAGAGAGAGAGAGAGAGAGAGAGAGAGAGAGAGAGAGAGAGAGAGAGAGAGAAAGAGACAGAGAGAGAGAATGTGTTAGTAAGCGAAGGCGCCGGAGCATGGAAATTCGCGGAAATTGCACGGGCAGCTCCGCGAGTCGGGTAAGCTAACTCCTGGTATTAGCGTCATAAATCTCGCTTATAATACCCGATAGGAACAGGACTTAATCCTGAAAGCCACGTAAACTGGAATACACGATCACGTTCCTGTAATTTCGATACCACCTGATAGAAAGAGAAAGAGCAAAAGAAAGAAAGGGAGAGAAAGAGAGAGTATATATGTGTATATACACAATATTTTTATACAACGCCGAAACACGTTGATACACTCCTACGCTATTCTAAAACAAGCGACATTATCTGTTGAATATCGATATTACAACTCACAGGAATCGAGATCAGACGCATGTCAATTATATTTTACATGAAATGTTTATTACGCCGAAAATAATTCTGTTACGTCGATCGAGTAGGTTATAATACGAGAGGAAACGAGGTCGTAATATGATTAATCGATTTGAAAATTTGTTTCTATTTCCAGCAATTTTTTTTCTTTTTATTTGCTACGATTTTTAATAATACTTTTTTTTTCTCTTTCTCTTCTTCGTGCTTGTTTAAATAAACGACTACAAAAATTGTGTCGAAATTTATCCTTTTCCTTTCTTTCTTTTTTTTTTCTTTCTTTTTTTTTTTTTTTTCTTGTAATATACGCATATACTCTCTGCGTGCACGAGTGCGCTTTTTTGTTTCCAGCGCAGTAGAATTTATTATAAAATAGATATATCATTACATGACGATACGTATATGTGTGTAACACGAGAGTGAATTCATCGAAGATTTCGCTCGTATATGTAGCTACTTGAAAATCTCACGAGAAGGGTAGCAAGAACTGTGAAAGAGAATTCGAAAGGGACTAGACGATTCGTGAAAAGGGCTCCGGGCACTCCCTTGGCTGGTTCGACTTGGATATCAAGTATCCTGGCTTATCCAGACCCTTTTCTAATACGAAAGATCGAGTGTGCGTGTTCTTGTCTGTTTGTATGCGTCTGTGCGTATCTGTATTTATATCTGTGTTTGTGTCTCTATCTGTATATATGTGTATATGTGTATGTGTGTATGAGAGAAAGAAGGAAGGAGAGAAAGAGAGAGATAGAGAGAGAGAGAGAGAGAGAGAGAGAGATGGAGTCTTCTTCCAAGCAGGATAACAGTGGATGTGGAAATGGAAAATTC
The DNA here is from genome assembly GCF_014466175.1 of Vespula pensylvanica. Lineage (NCBI taxonomy): Eukaryota > Metazoa > Arthropoda > Insecta > Hymenoptera > Vespidae > Vespula > Vespula pensylvanica. The sequence goes on along the minus strand of NC_057687.1, from coordinate 7,335,464 downwards.
GAAGGGTTGACTACGACGAGTGGAAAATGAAAATGCCTCTGGGTGCAAAAACCCGGTAACGAGGCATCGAAGACGTTTGATGCTTTGCAAATCGGAAAGATTATGCCAGCAGTTTGAGAGAGAAGACGAGAGGAGTAAAAAGGGTGAGAGAAGGGATTGAAAGGGGGAAGATCGTAGACGAATAATAGCGAAATGATTCGTTCGAAATTCAAAGGTTTCGAATCTACAAAAAATTTCTCTCGATTATAATTTCTTTTTCGCTTCTTTTTTGTCCCTCTGTCTGTTTGTCTGTCTATCTGTCTGTCTCTCTTTCATTCTCTTTTTCTTTCTCTTCTTCTCTTGCCCTCTTTCGTTCATTCGTTCGTTCGTTGATTTATTTTTTGTCTTTTTTTTCTTCATTTTTTTCTCGTTTCTCGTGTTTTTTTTCCTCCCTTTTTCCTTTTTCAAAAATCTTCCCGAAAATCTATTTGATTTATTCTTTTCTTTTTTTTTTTTTGTACTCGAACGATTTGCTCCGATCTTTCGTATTAAGGTACGTCGTATTTTCGAAAATATCTTGGTGATTCAGCATTTCACGAAATTGCAAGCGAGTCTTTCTTCTTTTTTCTTATTTCTTCTTTCTCCAATATACGTGTGTACATATACAATACATATATACACACATATATGCATATATATATATATATGTATGTATATGTACTTGGAATCTTGATTTCCTTTTTTCTTCAATATATATGGACATGTATATATCTACGTACATAGGTATATATACAGTGTGTGTGTGTGTGTGTGTATGTGTTCGTGTGTATATATTTGGAATCTTGACCTTCCTCTTTCGTGTCTGGTCACGACAATGCAACCACAAAGTGTTATGACCGTAAATGTAGCTTCGGCGATCACGAGATACGAATTTGTGAAAGCTTTTATCTTGATAAATGAAAATCGACCGATATTTTGTAGGTAAATATATATAATATTTCGTGGATTATAGTGAATCGAGAAAAATCGAGAAGGTCGTAGATCTTTATTTGATACATCGAATTTTCATTTTTCCAATCTTTGATAAAACCATTCGTACGATTTGTAGTCTTCCTCTTAGAAGGAATTAAAAGAAAAAGGAAAAGGAAAGGAAAGGAATTAAAAAAAAAAGAAATAAAGAGAAAATAAATACATAAACAAATACAAACTAATAAAAAGGAAAGGAAAAGATAGAACGGAAAAAGGATAATACGGATTTTATTTCTTTTTAACTATTAAGCCTTGAAAAGGGAAACGAAAAAGAGGTAGTCGATTCTCGTTACCCATTTTCTTTTTCTTCCCTTTTTTCTTCCTTTTTTTTGTATTCTTTTTTTGCTTTCGCGTTGAAAATGAAGTAATGAGATGGATCGGTGTTCTAACAAGAAAGGAAGAACGATATCTTCTCTGACCTTTGACATGATCATGATAATGAGGTTGCGTCTGGGTATTACCTTTCAAACGTGTAGCAGAGATAGAAAAATGGAAAGAAAAAAATCAGAAAAAAGTAAGAATGAAAGAAAGAAAGAAAGAAAGAAAGAAAGAAAGAAAGAAAGAAGTAAAGAGAAAAAAAGAAAAGAGGAAAAGATTATCGAATTCGAATAGATACATATATACATACATGCATACATACATACATACATACATATATATATATATATATATATATATATATATATGTAGTGAGAGAAAGATGGTTCATTACCTTTGACGATATGAAATGTTCAATTCGATGATAATAATCGAAGAATCTGCGCATTTGCTAAATGTTTCTCTCGAAGAACTTTGAAGTCTTTGTACTGTAGAGAAAAAGAGATAGAAAATAGTTCTTTATATATATATATATATATATATATATATATATATATATATATATATATATATTTCTTTCTATCTCTCTTGATCTTGTTCTCGCTCTTGTTCTCGTTCTTTCTTTCCAGCTTAGATCGTTGTATGCAAAGAACTCGTCCGACGTTTCTCTTCGAAATTTATGAGACGAGAAGAAATCTCTAATGGGTTTGGATCTACCCCCTAAACGAGCTACCGATCTTTCTCTTTCACTCTTCCTTGCTTCTCTCGTTCTTTTCTTTCTTCTTAACCCGTTTCATTGCTCGACGTTGAGTCAGGAAGCTGTGGGTTGGGATTGGGTGGAAGTGAAGGGGTGATGGAAGAGAAGAGTGAGCGCGGAAGTAAATTTCATCTAATTAACATTTTTATTTATTTTCGGATAGCCTCGGGCTATCTCTTCCTTCTTTTTCCCTTTAATTTTGTCCGAGTTAATTGTGTATGTACAGTTAAAGACCAAACGAGAGATTTACGTCTATATAAATTATATATATATATATATTTTTCTTTTCTTTTTATTTTTTCTTTTTTCCTTGTTAGAAGACGTTTGAATTAGAATATTTATACATACGCATATATATTTTTTGATCTTTAATATTTGATATTTCTTTAATATTTGAATATTTATTTCGAAGAAAAATTTTGTTTCACTATATCTCTTATTAAAAATCACCATTGTAAATCTATTAATGCGTTTCAATTAAAATGCTTCGCATTGTATATATATATATATATATATATATATATATATATATATATACATACATACATACATACATACCTACATACATACATATATACATATATACATACAAATATGCGAAAAGAACACGGATAGAGAAATTCCGGTAATATATGTATGTACGTATATATGTACATAGTCTACGTTCACGGAAGTGAACGATTAGATAATTACTCAACGTCGAGGAAGCTGCAATTTCTACCTTCTCTCTCTCTCTCTCTCTTTCTCTCTCTCTCTCTTTCTCTCTTTCTCTTTCTCTATCATTCCCTTTTTCTTTTCTTCGGTTAGTTGAAGTTTCGTCGGTTGATGGTAGTAGTAGTATTAGTAATAGTAATAGCAGTAGTAGTAGTAGTAGTAGTAGTAGACCAACCGAAAAGTCGCTACGGTTCTTTTTTCAACGAATACCATTGTGCCTTTCTAGCCTTTTCAGAACTTAATTAGAATTGCGGGAGAAAGGAGTTAGTTTACTCTCCTCCGCCTTGATTTGCTCCTTTTCCCCTTCTAGAAACGAAACGTCGATTTACGAGCTCTGAACGTTGGATAAGCTGCACCAAGAGGGAAAGGCATTTTCTCTCTCTCTCTCTCTCTCTCTCTTTATCTATCTTTCTTTCTCTGTCTATCTGTCTGTATATCTTTCTTTAACGTATATACACGTTTATTCTCTTTCTTTTTTCATATTGCAATGACCAACGTGGAAGTGACGGTTTGCTACGACGAGAATTACTTAATTCCCGTTTTGTATGGAACGTACGAACAACATATCTCTCTGTCTCTCTTTCTCTCTTTGACTTTCTCTCTCTTTATGTTTTCAACTCGCCATTTAAACATTTTGGAAGAACACGGAATTCCAAAGTGCACTTATAGAAATATATTATTTCCACCCATTTCCAAGTCGAAATTTGTAAATACCTCGTGTTAACTCAGCTTACGAATATTAACACCTTTTCTTTCTCTCTCTTTCTCTCTCTTTCATTTTCTCTCTATCTTTTACCTACTTCGAACATTTTATACTCGTGTAACTACTTAGAAATATTTCCAGTAGAGCACATGTCCAAGGTATAAAGCGTTCCTTTGATACTTTCGCGAATTATAACGGGGGAAAATGTGAACGTTAAAAGCGACCGGTACCTTCCGTCTCTCTTTCTCATTCTCTTTAAAGGTGTTCTTATATATGTACATATACACACACACAACCTGCTAGATTTGTTCCGAATAACTCGCGATAACTTTCACGTGGTCCATATTATATAGTCCCTAGCGAGAGGTAGACATAGTTCGTGTTTTATCTCGTAACTTTGCGATATTATATATACACACATATACACAAATATATATATATGTATAATATATATATATAATATACACGATGACGTTATATTAAATTAAACACACTCTTCATTTTATCGAACGACGAATTTTCATTAGCCTCTTTCTCTCTCTCTCTCTCTCTCTCTCTCTCTCTCTCTCTCTCTCTCTCTCTCTCTCTTTCTCTTTCAGTTCTCTTTCATAGTTACAGACAAAGTCAACACGTCTGGGCTATCCGCAGCATGTTAATAATATAATGACAAATACAGTCTCTCGTGCTATAGGGGTTCTCATAAATCTGATGGTGCCCTCAATGCCTTTGGTGGTATAGCATTGTGAATAGATTCGAGTAGTGCAATGGTGATCGTACCGGTGGTGATAGTGATGGTGGTGATGGCGATGCTACGTAATGGTAGTAGTGGGTGCCATTCAACCAACGAATCCATTCACGATGCAAGAATTTTCCCAATAGAAGGTAAACGCATAAGGAACCGATCTCTTTCTCTCTCTCTCTCTCTCTCTCTCTCTCTCTCTCTCTCTCTCTCTCTTTCGTTCTACAGCACGTTCACTAAAATTTCATCTTCTTTCTTCTTTCTCTTTCCACCTTCCAAGTTTTATTCCAGCAACGTTTTCTTTCTTAGAAAAGAAAGAAAAGAGAAAGGTCGAATAGCTCGAATCTCTTCTCGTACACGTCAAAGAAATCTCTCATTCGATTTTGGCGTTAATATCGAGAGAGATAGAGAATCTGACGATAAGAGATTAACAGAGAGAAAAAAGAAAAAAAAAAAAGGAAAGGAAAAGAAAAGAAGATGGAAGAAAAAGGAGAATGAAAGAAAGTAGAAAAGAAATGAAATTACAAAAGGTTACGTTCTAAATGTAAAATTATAACGGAATTATTATTTCGTATAAATTCTTCGGATAATTTTAATCGTGTTATCCTTGCGTTTTGTTTTATATTTTTCTTTTTTCTTTTTTCTTTCTTCTTTCTTCTTTCATTAAAAACCCGCTCGAATATGTATCATCAGCACGAAGGAGTCGATATTTCATAGATATTCGATACTTCATCATGTTTCGGATATTCGATAATGTATTTTACGAGAGGTAAGATTTATGGAAACCGGGTATACTACACGAGAGTATACTTCATTGGCTATTTCGGATACTCGGATATCCGGCTAGTTAGAATCTTGTTAGTAAGGTTTATCCTCTTAAAGATCTTACTCGATCCTTGTTATTTAAGAAATATATATATATATATATATATATATATATTAATATACATATGTATTAATTATATATATATATATATATGTATGTATGTATTTAATTTATGTAAAATCTTGATGGTTCACTTTAAATCAAATTTGGGTTACCATTGATTACGATCATATACCGATAAAAGCTTTTTTATTGAAATCTTTTATTTTTTTATTGGGTTTTAATAATTACTTTAATTCTCATTCATTGTTTCATTGAAATGAAGCAATATATATATATATTACTTTTGTTTAATTATATATTTAATTAACCGATATATTTATTAATTATATTCCTCTAGGACAAAGTTCGTTAATCAATTTCTTCCCTGTATCGTAAATACGTAAATTATCAATTGCGATTCCTAAATCATTTTATTTTTTTAATATAGATATATTTTAATGAAACTATTTAAACATGCTTTTTGTGATTATATTCCTTTTTTAACTAATGAACTTTTATATATCTATATACATACATACATATATATATATTTTTTTTAATTTTAATTTTTATTTTTATATTTTCTCTTACGAAACAATAGAGAAAAGATGAAATAGTAAGATTTAATGAGCGGACGGAAAATTTCATTAAGGTTGAAAATATTCGTACCAAGGTATACGTTAATTAGTGGTAAGAAAAAATTTAATGAGTCAACGTTTTACTTCGATAAATATAACGATGTGAATACTTTTAGTTGTTGTAACAGATCCGTTTACAAATACGTGTAACCAAGCTGTTAACTTTCGTTATTGAGTTCTTCGTATTCAGGTCATTGGTGACTTCTGCTTTGCTACAACCTAACAATCGTTAACAGAGTGGCGAAACGATAAGCTTCGTTTGTGCAACTCCGTCGACTCGAATTTCAACTATGAAGTAAGATTTCTCACTCCTACTCTCTCTCTCTCTCACTCTCTTTTTCTCTTTTTTATTTTCGTTGCAAACAATTACACAAAATTTTACATAACAAAATATTTTTTATCATATATCTTAATAATTTGCCTATCTCTGTCATATAATTTTATTTCGATGGAAATATCGTTGATAAAAAAATTTTCATGGCGATAATATATTTTTGTAATTCATTGCTTTTCATGTGATAATACAGATTGATATAATTATTATAATTATAGTTACTATCGGTATTATTATTATTGTCATGTTTACGGATTTGTAAAAAATTATAAAGAATTTTTAAATAAATTTCTTTATTAATTATTTCCTCCTGTAATATAAATTTTAACTCGATAAGCACATATATCGTTGATAGAAAATTTTGATAATGATTATATACTTCTTAACGTGTTTTATCCTATAAATAACATTATTATCGTTATAATAATAATAATAATAATAATAATGTTAATAATAATATATTACTATTATTATTATCGTATAATAATAATTGTAATTATTATTATCGTCACATATCTATCGATTTGAAAATTGATAAAAGATCTTAGAATAATTTCAGAGACTAATTGATATCATAATTAATTATTCATAATCACGCATATATTCGTAATGAAATATATTTAAATAATTACGTAATAATATAATATGTATCGTATCAGACATATACATGTATTACGTCTAACCGATGAAATCGCAATACATAGGTGGAAAAGAGAGGAGCTGGATATAGAGAGAAAGAGAGACAAAGAGAGAGATAAAACGTAGTTTGAGTTAAAATCGTTAATATATCGGTAATAATAATTGTGAGTTCTTCATGACAGCTTTTTGGTTAAACGATAGGTATTAACGACGGAAAACAGAGGTTTCGGGGTTGAAATAGGATAATTCGATGGGGGCTTCAACGAGCTTTCGAGCTTAAGTTTAATACTACATTAATACATCTACGTATATCCATGTATGTGTAGAAAACATAATCACACACAGAACACAGAGAAACACAGAAACACAGAAACACGGATACCTATACAATATATACACACGAACACACATGCTTACCTATTTATGTAGATACATTTATTTACATAGTATTAAGAGATTAACGACAAAGTCTTTGGACGAGCTAAACTAAAATTAACCGAAATAATTTCAGTTCCGTAATGGCGGCCAAACTGACGGAGGACTTTGGACGAATCGGTACCTTCGTTTTCGATAAGTATGTGTATGTATATATTTGTATGCGTGTGTGTGTGTCTCTCTCTCTCTCTCTCTCTATGTGTGTGTATATGTGTGTTTGTGTTGGTAACGTTGTTCGACGATTTTCAACGAGCCGAGAGAATGGTTGTAGATCACCGAGGTGACACCACCGAGCCAGTCGCAAAGTGCGCCACCAAAATTATGCTCTCGCTCGCCTCCTACCTAACTCTGACATTTCCTGCGTATGCTAATTACTCGATTTAAATATAAATTACTTGAGCCGAGCGATGCCGAGCCGGCATACCGCCGTTCGGCTCTGAGCTTTCGAACGGAATCTTTTTCTCCATTCCTCTCTCTTCCTCCCTCTGTCTCTCTCTCTCTCTCTCTTTTCTTCTCAATCTCTTTTCTTTTCATTTTGTTTTTCATGTTTTTTTTTTCTTTTCTCTGTTTCTTTTTTTAATTATAATTTTTATTTTCCACGCTATCCCTTTATTGGTTTTTCTTATTCTTTATCATCCCACTTGTTTTTTCTTATTCTTTATCATCTTTTTTTCTTTTCGTTTCCCATAAAGCACGACCTATAAAGAAAAATATTTTCCAGTGCGCTCTAGACGAGATACGATTAATTACGTTTTGAAATTGACGAAAGTTAACGATAAGAGATCTCATTGGAATACTCGATAATGTCTATCTTTGATTTTATTTTTCTCTTTCTCTCTCGTTTTGTCCTTTTTCTGTGATTTTTTTTCGTCTTTGTTTATTCTCTCTTTTCTCTCTTTCTCCTATTTTATTCGAGACTCGAGTAATCGTGTTACTCCTTTTTTTTTCGTCGAAATCATCAAACACGAAAATACATTTTGATAAAATTCGCGAGGCAAATAGGTAAATATATATATATATACATACATACATACATACATACATACATACATACATACATACATACATATATATATATATATATATATATATATATAAGAACGTTTATATATACGCAATCATATACATATACACACATATATATACGTATATATATATATGCATATGCATTTATATATACATATACATATATATACACACATATATATATATATATACATATATACATATACATGTGTAAGCATGCACGTGTGTGTATGTATCTATATGTACATGACTGCAAGGCTTACGCACGCGCGTAGAATTTGGCACAATCAATATGATGAGCAGGTACCCGTGACTTGGCAGCCGAGACCAATTCTGCGATGATGATCTCGTACGTCATTTACGAACGGACGATGATGGAAAGCCATTAACTTTCGACGTTCTTACTCTGAGCTTCGTATCCTCGCTTGGTATATACCTATCTTTCTCTAAAACGCATCTTTTTTCATCTCGTTGGAGGATACACTTTTTGAAAATTACTTTTGGATTGGTCGAGCTTAAAAGAAAATATGGACGATGCATTTCTATGATTCGGAATCGAGGAAATTCGTTTTATATTACTGCGACTTATGAAAATTAATATTCGTTCGTCGGAAATACGTACATATATACATACGTATATACATATGTATATATATAGACAATTTTTTTAATAAGTATGTAGTCGTTTATTTATTTAGAAATTATTTTATATATATATATATATTATCGAGATGATTGTATATAAATATATGTATTCAACATATTTTATAATGCAATTATCGTGCAATATATATATATACATGTATCGACGATTTTCTCTCCCTCCCTTTCTTTCTCTTTCTATAAAAATTCAGAAAGAACTGGAGATTTTTCTTTTCTTGCGAAAGATCGTTTGCTAGAAGTGGAAAAAGAAATTGTGGTGGACGAATGAATGGATATGCGAACGATGCCAATTGTTTGAATATTTCCGTAGCTTGAAAAAGAAAGGAGGGTTAGATAGATCGTGATGGGGGATGAAAGAAGTACATATATATATATATATATATATATATATATATTCGTGTGAGAAGACACGTCGAACGATTCAACGAATAAAATTCGTATTAACGAGGAGAAAATCGAAAGAGGAATGTGCTACAAAGAAAGAGAAAGAGAGAGAGAGAGAGAGAGAGAGAGAGAGAGAGAGAGAGAGAGAGAGAAGACAATAGAAAAAGATATGAGAAAAAGTCTCAATCGATATTTCTCAATCTCGAATTAACGAAGAAGTTGTGAAAAGAGAAAAAAGAAAGAAAAAAGAATTTTATTTAATATCGTTCTTCCTCGTTCTTCGACAAAAAAAAAAAAAAAAGAAAAAGAAAAAGAAGAAAACAAAAAAGAAAAGAGATAAAGAAAAGAAGCAGAAGCAGAAGAAAAAGTGTTGAAATAAAAAAATAATTTATTTGACAACAACATTTTATTTTCCATTTTATCAATAATTTTCAAAATCTCGTACTTTGGAAGAATTGAGAAAGGAAGAGTGCAACGAAACGAGCCAAAAGAAAAAAAGGGGAGAAGGAGAAAGAAAATGGAAGAAATTTCTAGGTTTTTTTTACTTCTTCAAAAACACGTTCGTATCGTTAAATTTCTTCTTGCGTAGCGTTTTAGCATTTAAGTGCGATAATAAATAATTTCTCGTATTTCCGTATTTCGAAAAAAGAACGTAAATTATTTCTAATAAATAACGGGCATGCTCGATCGAAGGGTAATTCGTCACACAGGGCCAAGCGTTTTGAACGGAATGTAGGTACCGGCCAATCTGACCGAACTGATCCAGAACGGAGGGTGGAAGAAAAAGAGAGAGGAGTAGGTATGTCTATATATATATATATATTTGTACGTGTATATATGTATGTGTGTGTGTGTGTATGTGTCTGTGACAGAGATAGGATGAAACGGGCTTACAAATCACGAAATTCTCTCTCTCTCTCTCTCTCTCTCTCTCTCTTTTCTCTCTTTCTTTCTCATTGGTAGAGATCCATATTCAATTTCGATGGCCGTCGTTATCAAATCTACTGGTTTCTCCCTCTCTCTCTCTCTCTCTCTCTCTGTGTCTCTGTCTGTATCTCCTTCTCTTTTTCGCTTTTATCCCTTTTTCTGCCAACGATAGCCATGAGAAGAGAAGGTTGGACGTCGGAGATCGAAGAGGAATACACATTGGCGATTCATGTGAGCTGCCCTACGAGTTTTGCGAAGCGTATGTAAAATGCAAGAGAGAGAGAGAGAGAGAGAGAGAGAGAGAGAGAGAGAGAGAGAGAGAGAGAGAGAGAGAAGGTAAGAAGAAGGAAGAAAAATAAAGAAAGAAAGAGAGAGATAGAGACGTCATCTCTCTGGCTTACGAAAGATTCAACATTTTTATCCGAGACGGGAAAAGATTTTTCCTCTGTAAATTGTGGTCCAAAGTGGAGGGCAGAACTATAAGCTTCTTTCGTGCTCACGGATTTTAGATTGTCGTTGACGTTTCTCCATTTAATCGCTTAAGAAATCACAATATTTTCCTATGTTTTAATATAACCACGAATTTTATTTCTTTTTCCTTCTCTATTGTTCACTATGTGCACAAGTATACACCTCCATATATATATAGATATAGATATACATGCACCTGGGGTTTCTTGTTACAAGATATTCTTTTTCTTTTTTTATACGATTCGCATTTACACAATATCTTTTTTCTTTTTTTTTTTTTTTGTTAAATACGTTTTCCTTACCTTTTACACGGTTGCAAAAACCCTTATCTAATTAAATAATCGCATAGAACATTACGAAAATCTTGCGCATTTTTTAAGGGAATATTTTTGTCTACTTTCCTTTTTTTTTTTTTCTTTTTCTCTCTTTTTATTTTCTCCAACATATTAAATTTCTCTTCTTTTCGTTTTATTAAATAAAACTTTTAGCGTATGTCTATACTTCTCAATTGTCTTTTACTATAGTTTGCATTAATTAAACACAAGTTTTTATACGTTTTGTAAATTGATTTTTATCTGATCTTTTTCTTACACTATTCTATTTTTTATGTCATGTATGCATATGTCGTGTAAAAAGATACCTCATACTCCATTCATACGTACATTTATTACATGACACCTATTATATACAATACATAATATTATTATAAAGTATTATAATAGAGTTCGATAAATAAACGATAAAAACCCAGACGCGTTTTCCTATCTCTTTCTTTCTTTCTCTCTCTCTCTCTCTCTCTCTCTCTTTCTCTTTGTCTTTTTTTTTTTAAATAAAAACTCACACTGTTCCACAGGAATATCATTCGAAAAGAGGTAGTGGTAAAGTGTATACTATAACTACCACGACATTCTTGTTAGGTCTTCCAACGTTAAGAAACTTTCTTGTGGCCGGCCGAAGGGAGTCTTTCGAACCCGGTGTGAAACTTCCGTGAAACTTTGAATTTGCAATTTACTTCGTGATAAAGAAAAAGGGAGAGATAAGGTAAGGTTATAGAAAGACAGAGAGAAAGCTAGAGAGAGAGAGAGAGAGAGAGAGAGAGAGAGAGAGATTTTATATCCAACATCCTTTTCCTCCCTTTCCTTCTTAAACCCTCTTTCCCATCGTCCTCCTCACTCTCTTCCGGCTGCTTCGTCTCGTAGAAAACGAATTCGAAGTTTGTGAGAGAGAAAGATTTGTCGAGTAAACAAAATTACCAACTCTCTCTCTCTCTCTCTCTCTCTCTCTCTCTCTCTCTCTCTCTCTCTCTCTCTCTTTCTCTTTCTGTCTATCTCTCTCTGTCTATCTCTCTCTGTCTCCGTCTATATCTATCTGTGTCTGTCTCTTCCTCTTTCTGCTTTTACGTTGCACCGATTTTTAACACCTCCGAGAAAACGGTCTCGGACTCTATTTTTACAGCTTTGCTTATCGTCCCACTTGTGTACTACACTTTTTCGTTCTACACTTAATCGTCCTATTTCTTTTGAAAATTCTTCACCGCGATGTCGCACCGCACGATTTGCGACTTTTAAAAGACTCTTCTACAAAATTCCATAGAGAAAAAGTTCGAAGATAGCCTTTCGCCGTTAATGAGTATTGGATTTTTATTTACGAAAATTATCTTCGAAGGATAATGATAACGAAGAAAGGGAGAGAGAGAGAGAGAGATAGAGAGAGAGAGAGAGAGAGAATATTCTTATTACAATAGTTAAACAAACTAGAATAATATAATAATGTAAACAATAATAATATTAATAACAATGATGGTAGTAATAATAGTAGTAGTAGTAGTAGTAATAGTAATAATAATAGTACAATAATTAATACAATAATATATTAACAATAATAATATTAATAAATAATAAAAATAAAACCGACAAGAAGGATTACAAAAAAAAAAAAAAAAGAAAAGAGCGAAAAAAAAGAGAAAAAAAGGCAAAAAAAAAGAGTAAACGTCGTAAACAATTATTGTTCCTCGGAAACATTCTTATAAATCATTTTCTTTTGAAACTCTTTTCAACGATTGTTAGATATTGATATTCGTTGGTGTTACGAAGACTTACTTCTCTCGATAATATCGAGGCTGTGGTGCACGGTAGAGAAAGTCTAATTCGTTTAAAAGGAAAGCACAGAATTCAAGCTAGAGAGATTCAAGGTAAAGAAGAATAACCAGTGGTGGAAGAGTAAACGGGGGTTGAGAAGAAGGTGTCGAGATAGGAGAGGATGAGGGTGATAAGGAGGAGAAAAAAGAAGAAAGAAAAAAGTGAAGCACAGAGAGAAGGGAATTTGTACGATCGGAAAAGCGTCGTTTACTTTTCTCATTCGATACGAAAACTTTATTCACGATTGTTCCCAGTATAATCACGTCGAGACGAATCGATCCTCTCGTACTAATAAAACGAACAACACGAACTTGTATTCTTCTTTCTCTTCTTTTTCTTATTTTCTCTCTCTCTCTCTCTCTCTCTCTCTCTTTGTCTCTCTTTCTCTCTCTCTGCTATTTGTTTTTTCATTCTCTCTTCTTCTCTTTTCCTACTTCTCTATTCAAGTAGCGTGACGGTGAGTTTTGTTTAATTTACACGAAAATTACTGTCATTTCCACGGAGAAATTAGGAAAAGACGATGAAAGAAAGAGGAAGAGAGACAGAGAGAGAGAGGGAGAGAGAGAGAGAGAGAGAGAGAGAGGGGAAGAGAGTGAAACATTCTCGCAACAACGTGCTTCCTAAGTGCTTATGAAACTTTCTCGCCGAGAGTTTCTTGACTCTCGTTTCATACGCCCGTAGTACTTCCCTCTTATTTCCGCGTCACGCGTCTACTCTTTCTATCTTTCTCTTTCTATCTTTGACCCCCTCGGGGACAATTCGAAAATGTTTCGAGTTCGTGCAACCCGATTTTCGAAACTTCCTGATTCCCTTCCCCGTTGTTTAAAACGTTTAACTTTCCAAGTTTAGCGAGGGAGTACGTATACATGCTTAGTTATATATTTCTCTTTTTTTTATATTTTTTTTGCTTCTCCTTCTATTTTTTTCTTCTTTTTTTTCTCTCTCTCTCTTTATATATATATATCTTTTTTTTTATAAGAAAAAAAATCTCGTCTTTATTATAAGAAAAAAGAAATTGTTTAAATTAGATCATCTAGAAATATTTCGATAAGGCACTTACATTGAATGTATTGAAATTTATTAAATAAAAAAAAAGAAAAAAAAAAATTATCTTTTACTACGTATATATGTAGATATGCATGCATGTAATTATATTGTGTATATGTGATGATGATGACGATAAAGAGATTGTCTTTTAATTAGAAATTATATATGTAGTTATATCTGAGATTTGACGCGTGACAATATGCTCGTTCGGATAATCGATCGTGTTTCGTCATTAGGCTTGATTAGGGTCAAGATTCCTTTAGCGTTAACTATGAAACCTATTGGAATTAACATCGGTATGCCATAATACGTATACAGAGACGTAGACGGATAGACATTAGTGCTCTTACTATTCGGATAATCGAGTACTCTCCAGTTAATCATTATATTCACGATTATCTCACGTAGATATTTAATTCACATTTATTTAGATCCTTATTCTAAATTCGATTATGATTAATTAGATATTTATTGAAATTTATATTCGTTTGTTATATATGTATGTATATATATATATATATATATATATATATATATATATATATATATACGTGATATGTAAGAATTTTTTGTAATAAATAATAAGTATTAAGTTAATAATAAATAATAATTATTAAATCAATAAATAATATATATAACATTATATAATTTATTCTTTACATTAGAATGAATCAATTGGAAAACGTTTCACTGTATAATATAATGTATTAATAATTTTGTTTCGAAGAAATATTAAATTTATTATATACATATATATAATATTTTGTCAATCAGTAATTATTTTCAATGAAATATCTTTACGATAAATATCAATTGCGTGAAATCAAAAACAATAACGCGAAGTGAAGGATAATAATACAAAGTCAAACTGAAAATAGTCGCATCCACTGTAATACGAAGCAACAGGATTTCTCTCTTTTTTGTTTTAAATTTCATTCGATCGTGTCGGATCGAAAGTAATCCTGTCAAAAAAAAAAAAAAAAAAAAAAAAGAGAAGAAAAGAAAAAAAAAATGAAAAAAAGAAGGAAAAAAATAAAAAAAAATAAGAGAACGCGAACGAAAATATATATATATATATATTTTTCTTTCTAATTCGCATGTTAAATCAATGTCGGGCGAAAATATTTCGCGTAAAAGGAACGTCATTGGACGTAACGTCGATGGTTATGGAAAAAGAATTATAAAAAAAAAAAAAAAAGGAAAAAGAAATTATGAGAAAGATATCACGAAGAAAAAAAGAAAGAAAAAGAACAAAAACAGAAAGGAAAAAATAAAAAGAAAAATTATATATATATACATATATATATATATATAAAGCCATCGAATAAGAGATTAGTATTATCATCCTTATGATCTTAGGATCAATGTTAACAAGAGTGAGCAAGAGAATGAGTATTTGCAGAATTGCGCAATCAAGCCGAGAGGATCTATGGAATAGATAGATAGATCGATCGATCGATCGATCGATCGAGCATCGAATAGTCGATCGTCTTGAAGGGAATTGTAAGAGGGTTTACCTGTCCGTTGGTTGGTTCGACCATCCATCCTGATTAACTCAAATTCCGAATAGAGACTATATACAGAGTGTAGATAGTGCCAATTGTATCTCGATCTAGTCCTAACCTAATCAACGAACTTGTGAAGCAATGCACATGACAGAGAGTAAGAGATAGATAGATATGTAGATAGATAGATAGATAAATAGAGATGGAGATTGATAGATATAGATAGAAAGAGAGAGAGAGAGAGAGAGAGAGAGAGAGAGAGAGAGAGAGAGAGAGAGAGAGAGAGAGAGAGAAACATATGATGTGATTACAGTTTTGATACGGGTTTATCAAAATGCAAACACACGCTTGTACCGGACGTTTGCTTGCTCCGTTTTCCATTACAAACATCTCTGAGGAATAATCGAGCTATATTAGATACATATATCGTTACAGAATATAATATTATAAACTTCGAAACATAAACACATTCGCGAATATACCCACGGCTATTATCTCACTCTCTCTTTCTCTTTCTCTTTCTCTTTCTGTTTCATAGTTTCAATCCGATTTACCCTTAATTATTCGCGAAACAATTAAGTTACGTTCCTACGAGTAATTTCCGATCGGATATAGATTCTCGTAAAATTTCAAATGAATCTTGATCTATTAGTTCAAATATCCATGTAATGCGTATCACGTGTATGAATGTTAGAATTTTTGGAAAATTTGTATGTCAAATTGGGATTTACGGATATGATACACGGACTTACACTTAAGTACTAACTATATCTGTGATTAAATTTAATTTATCGTTAAATAGTCTTGTTAATCTCTTTCTATCTCTTTCTCTTTAAATAATCATTTAATTTCAAAGCTTAAAATTAGAGAGAGAAAGAGAAATTGAGATTAAGAAAAAGAAAGAGAGAAAGAGAGAGAAAGAGAGAGAGAGAGAGAGAGAGAAATACAGAGGTTCAAGAGGTGTCTAGTTTGAAGGTCCCAATCCAAGTAAACAATTTGACTGTAGCTGAGGGTCCCGTAAACCTGTCGACTCTGGGTCGAGCCACGTCTTGAGAGGATTGAGAGAGGGTCAATAAGGGAGGACCTCCGTAGAGTGATAGAGATAGAAATAGAGATAGAGATAGAGATAGATAGACGGAGAGAGAGAGCTATTTGGTCATCGAGGCTGATTAGAGCAGGAATTCCAAGCTGTGGAGAGCCATAGTACGGCATGTTCGCAAGCAAGGGCGCGTGTCCAGAGCCAATAAGCGTTCGCTAGGTGTGGAAACACGTGGAGAACCTTGGGATATGTATGTATATATGTATGTATATACATATATACATATATGTGTGTGTATTTATGTGTATATGCATGCATATATGTATGTATATATAAATATGTGTGTGTATATATATATATAGATGTGTGTGTATATGTATGTTGTATGTATGTATATTTGTATATGTCTATATACGTGTACGTGCGATCAACCATGGGATATGAAGGGCGTCAGAACGCTGGAGGATTCCATTGTCTGATTGATATGTGTCAGACCTTTGCCACATTTCACCATTGCCTTCTGGGTCTGCATCCTCAGAAATTATATTGTAATCTTGGCGATCGTATTAAACGGACGATTTTAATGATATTATTATACGGATTCGAATATGAATATACGTGATATAGTTACAGTTTGATATTAGAGATTATATAT
Source organism: Vespula pensylvanica (assembly GCF_014466175.1). Classification (NCBI taxonomy): domain Eukaryota; kingdom Metazoa; phylum Arthropoda; class Insecta; order Hymenoptera; family Vespidae; genus Vespula; species Vespula pensylvanica. The sequence goes on along the minus strand of NC_057687.1, from coordinate 7,318,456 downwards.
ATATATATATAAAATTTCTAATATCAAAATGTAACTATATCGCGTATATTCAAATAAAAATATGTATATGTGTGTGTGTGTGTGTGTGTGTGTGTGTGTATACATATTTTTTCTTTTTTTTCCTTTTGAAAAAAAATATTGAAGTAATTATGCACAGTTAATATTACACAGAGAGTTAATGTAAGTATGTAATTTTAATCGTATACTAATAAAAGATTGTTTTTTCTTGATGTATATCCAAAGTATACATGTTATTACGTTATGGATTATACACACATATACACACATATCTAAGATTACAAAAGACACAGACAATACTAGATCCGGTTATTAGAAATCGTCTAAACCATGCGCCGTGCAACTTCGTGGTATTCTAAGCGAATCATCGTAATTGGCAGTGAACACCGTAGAGTTTCAACGTTACGTAAATTTCTGCGGGAATAATCGTCGAAGGGAGGCGGATATTATAGAGACGGTACTTCCTCCTTCTCAAAGAGTCCGTTGAAAGTGTTTCGACTTCTAAAAACTTTTCTCATTAAACGCATCCTTCAAGTACGTACATAGATGCAAGTACGCGTCAGCCATATCGTTTGCGATTAAAGATCTGAAATTACGGTGCACCGTGACCGAATAATCCCGTCGATTAAAATTCTCATTTTGGAATGTGTCCTCGTTTTTAATAGGGACACCTTTCATTTACCAAATTACAATAACGTCAATCTAAACTTTTCTATCAAAATATTTGATAGGAGAAAGGAAATTGATGATTTATTTATTAGAGCATTGATGAAATTAAATTTTGACGTTTTCAGTCTAATCGATCTTGTGCTCTTTTTCTTTTTCCTTTTAAATGTAAATATAAATTTAAATATAGTATGTGTGTATGTACGTGTGCGTACAAAATATAATTAGTGAGTCATCAAAGATAAAAAAAATTATTTTAATACTGTTAATTACAAAAGTAGACCGAATAAAAAAGTCTGGGAAAAAATCAATCCATCATTTATTTTATATTATATTATCGTGATATATATCGTAAGAGTGAAGTAACGTCAGAAAATTAAAAACAAAAAGAAAAGGGAGAATTGAATCGAATCACTCATTCATTACGATATAGAAAGAATACGTTGAAATATAAATAAAAAGTGAATGAATTTAGATTGAAGATACGTCATTGGATAGAATTAGATTTAATACCTTTCAATTTTAATTCGATTTGAGAAGAATCGAATTTTTATTGTAAAATAAAAGAAATGTAAAAAATGTAAAAAAAGAAAGAAGAAAAAAAAATACAAGAGATACTTGACTAGTTACTACCGTTTATTGGTTTATGTGACTGCCGTTTATTGATTTAATATTTTTAAACATTTGATTTGAGTATTTTAAATAAATTGTCAATATTTGTTATAAAATATCACTACGTAATACGTGTTGAGCAACTATGTTTATTTATACTATTTAAAATATTCATATATTACACATATAGACACACACACACACACACATATGTATAGTGATTATTTATTTTTAAAAATATATTGCATTAATTAAAATAATATTGACCAATATAAACCACTAAAATACATACATACATACATAGACACGTGCGCGCGCATGCACACACACATATATATATATATATATATATATATATGAGATCGTTTATGACGAAAATATCGAGTTTGCATTAAAACCAACTCTCTTCGACTAAATCGTCCCATATATGCAAAATGTTAGGACGATGGGATGGAAATTTAGTCGAGGACGTCGAGGTACCGAGAAACCTCTTTTAATAAATTCACGAACCTTCGTTAACCGTCGGTGCATCGATGCCAAGATACGATGCACTTCGCGCCTGAGGTGATAAATATAAAACCGCAACGAATCGTGCCCCCTCCGTTGATGAGGTACTTTCGAAAAAGGGATGATACCGCTTAGGCGATTATAAAATAGCGGTACTTCTTATCCGCGTTAGAGTAGAAAATTTCGTTCTACAAGTTTTTTTTATACGAGTCTATCGTATTTATAATAAAGAAAAGAAAAAGAGAGAGAAAAAAGAGAGAAAATATTTACATGGTAATATTTTTTCCGAGAAGGTGATCATTTTATTTTTAAACATTAACATATTGATGACAACACCTTTATGATTTTATTTTTACGAAATTTTATATTATATATATATATATATATATTATTTTTATATGCATTTAACGTAGATATATATTATATTATATTATAATATTAGATTTATATATTATATATACACATGTGTGTGTGTGTGTGTGTATGTGATATGAAATATATATTATAATATATAACATAATATAAAAAAATATTATAAAAATATAATGTATATATATATATAATATAGAATATCGATAAGAGTATAAAGTCACTTTATAATAGTATAATAATATGCAAGAATATTATGTTCTTAGACACATGAAAGTATCTTATCGAAATTAATGATACATGGAGGATAACAAGAAGGAAATATAATAGTACGTCTAGCTATGTCTCAATTTTCTGCAATATTCTTGACTTACATCATTCAAACTTTTAGATGAATATCGAATACCGTAATATTCTCTGACATCAGTATAGTTTGTACACGTTTATTTATTTCTGTCTTTTATTTCGTCCGGTTTTATCTAGATTTGAAATATAATGTTTCTAGATGTATACACAAACGTTAGAAAATATTATATTTCTAAGGGAACGTTGACTTGAGTTGATTCCATTCATTCTAAGTACCCACACCTACGACGTGTCTTTGAGTAAAAAGAGAAACGAATCTTTTCTCTCCCTTTTTCTTTCTCCTTCCAGAAAAAGCTCTTGACTTTCTCGAGAAGAAAAAAAAAAAAAATCTCGAAGAAACGAATGTATTTCCGGAAAACTCGACTTTCTTGGAAAAATAATCTCGATATTTTCTTTTTACGATTTTGTTTGATAAGATTGTTCAAGAATATGAAAGAAAGAAATAATGATAATAATAATAATAATATATAATTTTTAATATATAAAATAATACACTCATAAATAAATAAATAAATATATAAATAAATATATATACATATATGCAGATTGTTTCAACGAAAAATGTCAATCAGAATTATTATAAAATGAAGTGATGTTTTCGAAAAACGCAAAAACAAATCAATATTATTTTCAAAGAAAATAAATCCTTAATCGTAACTTCACCCTCTTTCGCGTTAATCCCTCTTAAAAATTTAAACAAAAACAGGGGTCAAGTGCCATATCATTTTTAATTAATTTAACTTTATTTCCATTCTCTTTCTCACTTCAACAATTCTGTTTACGAATGGTGCCTCCTTTTTTCTTTTTTTTCAAATTTTGCGTTAGTAACTTCCGAGAAAACACGTTTCGAAGTTGCAAGTTGAAAACAACTTTTATTTTATTAAATGTTGAAAATATGTATTGCCGAACTCCATGTAATAATAAAATCTTCGCTCGGTTCTACATCGGACGTTTTGCAATACATATATTTACATATATATAAATATATAAAGAGAGAGAGAGAGAGACAGAGAAAGAGAGCGAAAAAGAGAGAGTGTACACGGTCGTAGAAACTGTAATAAAATTTCATTAACGAAATATATCTCGAGTGATCACACGACACGTCAGATCATTTTTTAAAGTCGTAATATAAATTAGAACTTCAAAAAAGGAATAAAAAGGAAAAGAAAAAAAGACATATTGTAAATTTTTGACAAGACGCATTCAAAAAGAGATAATGTTAGAATGAAAATGACAAGCTTAACGATTGTTTCGTGGTTAAAATATATTATAAACAATTTTTAATACTGATCCCACCGCTATCTTTCATCTTTCATCTCCTCTCTCTCTCTCTCTCTCTCTCTCTCTCTATCTCTCTCTCTCTCTCTTTCTTTCTCCCAATCTAATGAGATCGTGAGATCTTTAATATCGTGTTATATAGTGAGATAGATAAAGCACGGAATGCAACGACCTGCAAGACGAATATCGCGTCGAATAATCGCGAATAGTTTTTGAGTAAAGAATTTATTTCTTTTTTTCTTTTCGTTTTTCTTTTTTCTCTGTCTTTCTCTCTCTCTCTCTCTTTTTTCCCTGTAAACCATCAACCACCCTCCCTTATTCTCTACACCCTCTCCACGAATCCATCTTTTTGCAATATTCGATAAAATTCCTCGAGAGATACGGGAAAAAGATCAACAAGGATAATTCGATTTAACGTGTGAGAACGAGAGAGAGAGAGAGAGAGAGAGAGAGAGATAAAGATAGATAGATAGATAGATAGATAGATAGATAGATAGATAGATAGATAGATAGAGAGAGAGAGAGAGAGAGAGAGAGAGAGAGAGAGAGAGAGAGTCCGTTTCCAAAGTGCACGCTAAGTTCAATGTCATTATCGTTCGGTCCGTTATTCGACACGAAATCGAATCAGTGATTTCGGAAACCAAGGGAACTATCATGCTGTACCTAATCCAACGAATTGGAAGCAAAAGCGAATTGGATGGCGGCAAGTTCATAGAGATAGAGAGAGAAAGAGAGAGAGAGAGAGAGAGAGAGAGAGAGAGAGAGAGAGAGAGAGAGAAAGTTTTGGAGAAATCAAAGTTCCCTCGTGTTTTCAGCTTTTCGAACTTTTCGATGACGTCACGAACGAACTTTTAAAAGTTTACTGTTCGATTACTATAAAAAGGAAGAAGAAACAGAAAAAAGGAAAAAAAAAAAGGAAATTGAAAAAAGAGAGAGCTCGAGCTGGTATTAGTTTTTTCTTTTTTTGTAAATTTTCTTTTTTATTTTTGTCTTCCCTGAATGAAAAATTTCAGGATAAATCCGTGAAGGTATAAAAAATTTGGTGAAAGTTTCTTAACATAAATTTTAATTCTTTCTTCATTATTTATTATTATTTTGTCTTTTCGAAATGTTATAACTTTTCTCACATACGTGCACGCGTGTACATACATACATACATACACACACACATGTATATGTATATATAATGTAATTATACTTAATATATAAGTAATAAAATAAGATTGACATTAAATACGAAATTCAATCGTAGAAACAAGAGAAGAAATTGGGTTATAAAAAGTTATATTCCATTTAAGCCTTAATTTACCCTTTTACGAATCCCACATGATATATGAACTATAAAAAGAAAGAACGAGAGGAAGATAACAAAGAGAAAAAAAAAAAAGAATAATAATAATAAAAGAACTTTTCATTAATAGCAAAAGAAATTATTATACTATGACTATCGTATATCTAAAAACACGTTTGTGTGTCTCTGTGTCCGTGTATTTTTTTTCTTTTCGAGTTAGATAAAACGAGTTAGATATTTAAACGCATACGTATGTGCAACTCGTGATAAACTTTTTTTTTCATTTTTTCTTTTTTCTGGACTTTTATAAAATACGATTATATTCACTTCGCACTCCGTACTCTTTTTCTTTTTTTTTTTTTTTTTCAAATAAATATTATTAAGAATCTTATAGTCATTCTGAGAAGACGATCATTCTGAGACGACGCAATCTCGACGTAATTTCTCGTAATCCCACCACGAGGAGTTAGACAGAGAGAGAGAGAGAGAGAGAGAGAGAGAGAGAGAGAGAGAGAGAGAGAGAGAGAGAGAGAGAGAGAAAATCTAAGCTTTTCGCGAAAGAAACTGAAAATGAAAGAGACAAAGCGAGAGAAACAGAGAGAGAAACAGAGATAGAGCGGGAGAGAAAGAAACAGAGATAAAGTGAGAGAGAAAGAGAAAGAAATAGAGAGAGAGAGAGAGAGAGAGAGAGAGAGAGAAGGGTAGAGAATTCCAGAAACTCGTTAAACTACACCGACGCCAATTTACGGCAATTAAAAGGCACGGAAGGTAGCGTCGGCGTTATGAGGAAAGAATTCTCTCTAGGCATAACGACAACATTCATTACAGTCTCGTTTTCGAGTGCTTTCTTCTTCTTCTACCTTGGACTTTCCAATGGAAGACAAGCTACTTAAAATTAAAATTAAAAATTTTTGTGTTTAAGATTAAAATTAAAATTTAACAAAAAAAAAAAGATAGATATATGTATATATATATATATATATATATATATATATATATATATTTCTTTATAATTTCTTTAACAGTTTTCTCATTCTTTCGTGTAATTTTTTTTTACATATAAAACTTTTTATATTTTCTGGTTCGCCTATATAAACCTGCAATTTTATATCTCTTCTTCGATCGTTCGTTTTATCTCTATCACGATCCGAAAGATCTCGAATGATCTTCAATGTCGTCTTTCGCGATATTTCAAGTTGTTTATTTGGATAAGGATATATCGTTTTCTCTGATAACGATCATAATTGCTTTTTTATTTTCTTCTGTTCTATGTATATGCGTATAAGTGTGTCTGTTTGTGTATGTATTTTTGTACCCGTGCATACGAATAGAGATAGACGTACGAAAATGAAAATTTTTATAAATTAGAATATCAAACGAAGTTTCGAAATAATTGTAATTAAAATTTTACTTTTGCATTTGCTTTTTATAACGATAATAATAATAATAATAATGATAATAATAATTCGTTTTTAGCACGATTTTTCTTTTTTTTTTTAAATCAGTAGTTTAAAATTAAAATATATATTATCTACTTTTCTTTGATTAATATATAACATATGTCATATATATATATATTCTATCAATAAGACGTACAGAAGATATATAAAGTAAAATGTGTGTTATCAATTTTGAAAAATTTTCTAAATAAGAATCAAGCGAAGTTTCGATAAATTATACGTATATTTATTTATTTCTTTAATAAAGATAATAATAAATAATAAGTTGCTTTTATAAAAATTAATAGTTGAAAATATAAATATAATAATTCCTTTTATATCTACATATTTGTTTTATCGATAACGACAACATTCGTTACAGTCTCGTTAGAATTAATTGCTTTTAAAATAATTAGTGATTAAAATATTATGTGTTTATTTTTAATAATAGCTATAATAATAATTTTTTTTTCACTTTTAATATACAGAATTAATAATTAAAAGTCTAAATAATAGTTCATTTACATATATATAATACGTATATATTTTTTTTTATTTATATAAAATATATTTCTATATATCATCATATTTGGTGTATCGATGACGAATGAGGTAATGACATATAAAACAATATAACATTCTCAATTCTCAAGTACTGAAATCATACAGTATAATACAGGAATACACCGATCGTTATTAATCTTCCTATTTATACGAAGAAACTTGAATGAGATAGAGAGCGAAAGAGATAGAGATAGAGATAGATAGAGAGAGAGAGAAAGAGATAGTTAGAATGTGTTTGTTGTTCGTAAAGTACATTATACAAATACAAACACATACACACATACATACACACGTTTGATTGTGTGTGTGTGTATATATATATATATTATCCTCTATATAGCTTTAAATATATATATATATAAATATATATATATATATATATATATATATATATATATATATATATATATCGTAAGCCGTGCCTTTATCGTTTCCCACTCGCCACGTGCACGATATTTAATGTAAACTCACGATCCTGGTAGAGAGATTTCCATCCTACCGACACAATCTCTTTATCCTCAAAATCGCCTTGATCCTCTATCCGACGAAATTCTCTATCACAAATCGAGTTCGGCATATCCATTTGGAATATTAACACGTATTAAAGACGATATTAGCGACCATCTATTTAACGATTTTCACGGATACATAGATATCTATGTAAATACGTAAATATATCCATGAACGTTGCAAAGAAATAAGACAATTACATTTGTAGTAATTCTTAACAGTCAAAGATAAATAATTCGAATGCCTTTGAAATAATTTATTTTTCTTAACAAATGCGTTATTCGTTATAAGAAAAGAAAGAAAAGAAAAAAGAAAAGAAAAAGAAAGAAAGAAGAAAACAATTAAAAATCAAACCTTCGTCTATTTTATCATATTATATAATCCGAAAGAATTGAGTTAGCCGATCAGTGGATAATAATTCTACAAAAAGTAAAAACGAAAACGTAATCCACTTTTTCTTGTTGCTTTCTTTTTTTTTTTTTTTTTTTTTGGACAGATCAAAATTAGATTTTTCTCTCGCGAAAAGAAGGATAGGATAATTTGAATCGTCTATCAATTAAGTATGAATTATATTATTATTGAATTAAATATTGAAATTTCCTTAATAAATGTGTTATGCGTTAAGATACATTGAGTATCAGATTTTCGTTTATTTTATATATTATATTAATAAAAATGGAGTGAACAATGAGTGAGAAAGAAAAAAAAAGAGAGAGAGAGAGAGAGAGAGAGAGAGAGACTTCATTATCGAGAGGGCTCGCATGAAGGTAGTGTCAATATTACAGAGCCATTAAGAGACCGTTGCTAACGCAGGAAACGGAAGTAGAAGCGGAGGTAATGGCGGAGCCAACGTTGATGGTGCTGTTCGCCAACGAAGATATTATTGAATCGAAGTGGTATGACAGAGTATACTTAAGCGATAGGATAGCTCTTTCTCTCTCTCTCTCTCTCTCTCTCTCTCTCTCTCTCTCTCTCTCTCTCTCTATCACTCATTTGCTCACTTTCCACAGAGTTAGAGAGAGAGAGAGAGAGAGAGAGAGAGAGAAAAGTAGACATTACGACGAAGACCCCTTCTAATTGTCAATCTGTGCTATCGATAAGTACTTAGGTCAAGGACGAAGATCCTTCATGTGTCTCTTTCTACTCGAGAAGACGAACGTTGATCGAAAGTATGTGAAATTGGTAACTATAAACGAAGTTAGATCGATTGATTTAAAGAAGATTTTGTTATATTTTATAGATCGTATGATCTTTAATAGAAAAATCAACGAAACAATAAGGATGCTTTTCTTTTTTGATGTAACGTTTACTCGATTATAAGGGGAAAATGTTTTTTTATAAATTCGTCATGAAAGTAATGTGAATACATTATTTGTTTTATAATAAGGTTATATGATTGTTTATGATTATTCATCATTTTTTTAAATATATATATATATATATATAATAGAAATAAAATAATATATATAGTATATGATTATGAATATTTTGCTTCTATTCTTTAAATAATAAAATAATAAATTTATTTTGTATAAATATAGATGTATTTATTTATGTATTTATTTACAATAATTTGTTGAATTTTTCTTTGAAAAAGAAAAGAATATATAAATATATTAAGAAAATGATCGAGAAATTGTTCAATGTCCTTGTTTAATGTCTCCGTCTCAACATTTCCTGTTACTTTTCCTATACGTATTCACTATTTGTGAAAAGAAGATGATTCTCTATCTGTCTCTCTTTTTTTCTCTCTCTCTCCTTCACTTTCCTATTCTTCGTTGATAAATGCGATAAAATCAATTTCGTTAGATCGCTCGAAAAGGACACGGCATCTCTAGCTTCGTAGAAAGGTAGCCATTTTGCCGGACAAACTCCTTAATGGTGAGAAAAGCTTGCACAGTGGCTACATTCAAGGAAATGAACATTTCTATCCGTCTTTTATCTATTTTTCCAAACGTTACGTGTACATACATACATACATACATGTGTGTGTATATATATATATATATATATATATATATATATATATATATATATATAGAGTTTTATATAAATCCCAAACAAATAGAAAGACACAACAAACATACGTAGATACAAATGCGTATGTATATCTATGTATGGGTATATATATATATATATATATATGTATATACACGAAGGAGTTTTATATAAATTGCAAACAAATAACATACACATAGGCACGCACAAATATGTGTATGTATGTGTCTGTATACGTATATATGTATATACCCATATATACGTATTGGAAAATAGGAAAAGAAAAGCGAATGGACCGTCCGAAGGAGGACAATAGGAAGACACTTTTCTCGCAAAAAGGGAACGTCGGAAAATCTCCCGAAGGGCACGAAATGCTCGATGCATTTTCTCTCTTTTATATTGCAAGAGAATCAAACAGAACGAAAAAGGAGAAAAAGTGCAAAGAAAGAAAAAAAGAGAAAAAAGGAAAAAGAAAAAAAAAAAAAAAGAAAAGAAGAAACAAAAAACTGAGAAAAAAAGATAAATAAAAGAGTCGAGTCGGAATAAAAAGGAGATACTAAAAATGGAAACGTCCGTTTGATCTCGGAAAATTTTAACGTAGCGAACGACGCCCCGTGTCGTCAACGTCGTTCGTCTTTCTCTCGTTTTTCCAAGAGAATCATGAAAAGGAAAACGTTATATCGTTTTTTTTTTTTTTTAAATCCTCCACCCTCTTATCCTCACTCATTCCATCAGCCTTCTTCCTCCCACCGACGAGGAACAACCAACGACGACGATTTTGATGCGACAGACGGTGGAACTGGGGGTGGAATCGTTGGGAAAAATGCATTGTTTCAAAAGCTCGACTTTTCCTTTTTCTATTTTCCTTTTTTTTTTCTTTTTCAATTTTGTTTTTTCTTTTTTAATTTTTCCTTTTTTCTTTTTCTCTTTTTGTCGACTCTTCTTTGCCATTTCGATGTCATTTCGTAGTAGACAGAGAGAGGGAGAGAGAAAGAGAGAGAAAGAGAGAGAGAGAGAGAGAGAGAGAGAGAGAGAAACGTTTTATACGTCACGACAGTAGTCGTGCGAAAATACATACATATATACATACATACATACATATGTATATGCACAAGAATACTTATAAAATACTTTTTACTTGAATCGAAAAAGCTTTATATACGTCGAGAAATGTTGTCCATTACGATTCGATCATCTGATCTCCTCGTTCTTCCTAAATCCAGTCTATTTCTTCTTCAATATCCTTTCAAATAGGGAGAAATGAAAATTGAAAATGTTTGTAAATTGAAACAATTCTTTGTCTTGTCAACTCGATTTTAAACAAAGCAATTTTCTTTTAAAAACAATTTTCTATATTGCATTTTTTATTTATAGAAAACTGAAGTAAATCCTTATCAACGATATTATTCGATCAAGAATCGAATATAATCGATATATATATATATATATATATATATATATATCAGATGTATATATATCAGATCAAAAATAATAATCAATAATAAATAATAATAACTAAATATAAAAGATAATACGTACAAATAAAATTTTTAAATAACAGTACCCCATAATAACCATTTAAATACTACACATACATATATATATATATACACACATATTATGATATATTAAATATATTATATACAGATAACAGATTAAATTCTCTATTCAATAACTAAAAAAGTATACTTATTGACAGATTCGATACTTCATGAAGACAAAAAAAACTGATAAAGATAAAAATACGTGTCTAAGAGAAAGAGAAAGAGAGAAAGACAGAGTAAAAGAGAAAAAAAGACAGAGAGACAGACAGAGAGAGAGAGAGAGAGAGAGAGAGAGAGAGAGAGAGAGAGAGAGAGAGAGAGAGAGAGAGAGAGAGAAGATCGATGGTGGGCGGGATAGTAGTAAAGTGTTTTACCTTTCGCTCGACTATACGTCGAGTCTCGGAGACTTAGAAGGCACTTTAGCACACCGTTCACTCCCCCTATCTGAAGCTCACCCGCCCCCAGACACACATACGCGCGAACCGTGAACGCTCTTCTAACCCTTGGTCCATCCCCTGGTTTCCAGCAGGTAACCACTGAAGTAGTTCACTGATGGAGAGGGTGGAAACTGCTGAACGTTGCCTTTAAGTCTTACCAAGGCCTCTCTTCAACCCTCTATTTCTCCCTATTTCTCTCTCTCTCTCTCTCTCTCTCTCTCTCTTTCTCTCTCTTTTTATTTTCTTCTTTATGACTCTTTTTTTCTTTTTCTTTTTTTCTTTTACCTTTCCTTTCTTTTCGTTTCGTTTCGTTTCTTTACTCTTTCACTTTTGGTAGCGCCGAGAACATTGATTTTGCAAAACGAAACACACGATAGGTCAAAATGTCAAATATAGAAATATCCTGACGAGTAGGAAGGAATAGTTCCCAATCCTGTCTCTACGTTAGAATCTATCTACCTATCCACCTATCTATTTATTTATCTATCTATCTATTTATCTATTTAAACCAATCGCTTTTCCAGATTTCCTGTTACTCTCCAAACATCATTTTTTCCTTCATTCATCCCTCTACTTTCACATTTCATTCGTTTCACATTTCACGTTTCAACCAGTTGATAATTCTCGCTTTGTATGGTTATCACTATTTAATATTCATCGTAGAGTCAGCCTTGCAAAAAGATCGACCGAAACTGAACAACGGTGCTTTTATTTTTTTTGTTTTTTATGGATAATGGAGATAACAAAAGAGAACTACGGAACACGCAAAAATCAAAAAAAAAAAAAAAAAGAAATGGAAGACAGAAAAGAAAGAAAAAAATAAAAGAAAAGCGAGGATCCGTGAAGTTCGTTATTGGTATTTTCCATCTCTCGGAGATTAACGCGATTCTCAACGTAACAATTTTGTGTTACGTTGCTGTGCCCATCTATATAGTATATATTTATATATGTATGTATGTATGTATGTATTCATCTACGTACGCGTTCATATATGTATGTATGTATTTCTCGAATATTGAGTTGATTTTTCTTTTTTTCCTTTTATTGTTATTGTTGTTTTTGTCGTTGTTACTGTTGTCATTGTCGTCGTTGGAATTATGTCCCCGAAAAAGAGACCTTCAAAAACATTAATGAAATTTAAAACCCTTAAATGAATCTCCCGTTTATATTTTTATTTAAACGTGTTTATCGTGAAATAAAATTTAAAAAAAAAAAGAAAAAAGAAAAATGAAAAGAAAAGAAATAAAAAATAAACATGTTACACATCCACCGATAAGATATATATATATATATATATATATATATATATACACATATATATATATGTATGTATGTACGTGTATTAAGTTGTGTATGCATGTGAGTGTGCGTATGAAAAGTTGGAAGAAAAAAAAAAGTAGAAGAAAAAAAAAATAGAAGAAAGAAAAAAGAAAAAAAAAAAGAAAATTAAAATGAGAACGAGAAAAGAACGAAGAAGAAAATATGAAAGAAACGAAAACGGGTCGATCTTCTCGAGGTCGCACGACGATTCTTTTTCTCAATGATTTTTCTTCTTTTCTCGATTTTCTTGTTTCTTCCTATTCTTTTTTCTTTCTTTCTTTCCTTTTCCCTTTTTTTTTCGTGTTAGTCGCCCTAGTAGAAAGAGAAAAAGAGAAAGAGAGAGAGAGAGAGAGAGAGAGAGAGAGAGAGAGAGATAGAGATAGAGAGAGATAGATAGAGATTCGGCCCTTCTCCCTTTCTACTTTCAAGCGTCCTTCGTAAAGAGAGAGACAGAGAGAGAGAGAGAGAGAGCTTGGCACTAGCTAGACCGACTACCACATTGGTGTATCATCCCTCCTTGAACCGTCCCGCCATTGTTTGTCGAGCGGCTATTCACGTCGCGTTAATTAGTCCACGCTCCAGTTAGTGAAAATTCAATCCGAGTCTCTCTCTCTCTCTCTCTCTCTCTGTCTCTCTCTGTCTTTCTCTTTTTAACGTTGTCTTTACATTTATACGTTTGTTAAGTAACAAGAAAAATTCTTTTCTTATATAAACGAGATTGACCGAATGTTTACATTTATTAAAAACAAAGGGACCAAAATAAAGCTTTATAATTTGTATAAAAATTATATAGGGATGATATAGATTATAAAGATTATATATTATTATATATAGATTATATAATAAAAATTATATACACACACACACACACACACATATATATATATATATTTATGAAAGATCGTATATATATTTTTATTGTATATAGTAATATTTACAATTTATCAATCATACCTATATATAGACATAGTATTATCAATTTCTTTGTAAAATTAATTGAATAACACATATATCTGTCTGTATGTGCGCATACGTGAGAGTTGTATATGTATAAATGTATCATTTTTCAAATTATTGATTATAATATCTTATCACAAAAACCTAATAATACTTTTTACAATTCAAATTTCTCGAAGACTTTGACGGAGAAAAAAAAAAGAAGAAATAGAAAGAAAAAAAATATACTCTTCGGCCATTCCCTATTTTCTTTCTTTTCTTTCGAAGAAGAGGTCGCATAGGAAGGCACTAAATTTAAACGGGGTTGTTCCCCGTCCGAAGGCGAACTCTCTTCTCTTCTTCTACCTTTTACTTTCCATCTTCTACCCTTTAGCCCCCCCCCTCTCTCTCTCTCTCTCCTTCTTCCACAAGAGAATCGAGATCTCGATTTGGATCGTAATTTTACCCTTAGCTATACCCGATCGAGAGAAAATTCGTTTCCGCGGTAACTTCCACCTCGATAGTATTCGTTCTCGACGAACCAATCCCCCTCTTTGCCTCCCCTTAACACTCCCTTCTGAGCCTCTTTTTCTCTTCTCGTGCCTATATCACCACCATCATAAATACCACCACCATCACCATCACCATCGTTTACCTTTATTCTCCCTACAAGGACTATCGTAAATTTTTCATCGTTAATCGACCGACTCGTATTTTTCCGACAAGCAAGGACTTTGCAAGTGCATATAAATGTCCGTACAACGATGTATATATACATTTATATATCTGTATACAAATCACGCGTAGAAGTATACACACACACACACACACACACATATATAGTAGGAGAGCATAGAGTCACGAGTTGCAGAATTTTCAAAATATCGTTCGCAGTTCATTGCCAGCTAAACCAGCCGTGGTTCTACCGTTGGATTGCCGATCAATAAACGTCTCTTCTCGTTCCCTCTCTCTCTCTCTCTTTCTCTCTCTATCTCTGTCCTTTTCTATCTCTATCTCTCTTTTTTTGTCTTTCTTCCTCTCTCTCTCTCTCTCTCTCTCTCTCTCTTTCTCTTTTTAGTATTACCCTTCGATTTCTCTCTTCTTCTGTAATAGGATCGCTCACGAGTATTACCAGACGGAATACAACGATGTCTCACCGCAGTCCGACCGGACGATACTTCCGATTTTCTATTTTCAATGGACCGATAATACCATTTTCCTCTTTCTCTCTCTATCTAACCATCTAGGTACATATCTATCCATCTATCCATCTATCCATCTATCTATCTACATATCTTGTTCTCTTTTACTCTTTTACCCTGTGATCGCTTTCCATATCGACCTGCCTTCTCTCAGGCCAAGCGCAATCCTACCCTTCGACTCCATCAAATTAATCCTGCCGAGTATTGTAGGGATAGGTGTATGTACACACACACACACATATATATATACACGTATATGTACTTACATATACATATTTCTCATATATATATATATGTGTGTGTGTTCGTGTCTACGTATATATGTATGTGAATATATGTACGTGCGTGTGCGTATCTATATGCGTGTTCATGTGTTCGACTGAGGAGTGGAAAAGAGAGAGAGAGAGAGAGAGAGAGAGAGAGAGAGAGGGTGAAAGAGGGAGAAAGAGAGAAGGGATGACGCGATAGACGCGTGCCGGACGCGAAAATTGAAAAACCCGAGAAAGGTAGACGATGGCTAGCTTTAAACGTCCGATAGTTCAATACTATTTCCTTCTCTGTCTCGATTCTTTTATTCTTTTTTTATTCCTTCTTTTTTCTTTTCTTTTCTCTTTTTCTTTTTTTCTAACTTTTTGTGAAGTACCAATTCTAAAGTACCATTGCTCGAAGATCAGATTAAAAAGGAAGGCGTGTATACGTCTGTATTTATGTGTGTTTGTGTTTGTGAGTGTATTGATCGAGAAGACGACATTAAAATTAATTAATTTAATTAATAGCGATGAGTAGTCTCGTTTATATAATGAAATGGTGTCAATTATAATATACGTTTCTTTTGTATTTTTCTTCTTTTTTATTTTCGTTATTTTTTCCTAGTCTTTTTTTTTTCTTTTCTTTTTTTTTTTTTTTTTAATAAAAAATAGGGGAAATAAGAGAAAAAACATTTTCACGAATTTCGCGATCATGCGAAAAATTAACGCAATTCCATTTGTTAGTCTATATTTGTAACTCGATCTTTTAATGCATAATTCGGATATATTGTTAGATATTAGTGTGATTAGTTTTGTTTTTATCATCCGTAATGGTTTAATCTATACATTTTATCTCGTTTTGAATAAACGTATCGAATTATTTATGTCATTTCCTATAAATTATATTATTCGTTTTGTACTTTTATTATTTTTCTTTTCTTTTTTTTATCAATTTCTACAAAAATGTATGGTACAACGAAGAAATATATAGTCATCGAAAACTGTAGAAAGCTTAAAAATTAATTTGAGAATAAAGATTGAAAAAGAGAGAGAGAGAGAGAGAGACAGACAGAGAGAAAGAGAGAGAGAGAGAGAGAGATACAGGTACAATGCTATAGTTAAAGGTATCACATAATCATACGACAAATATATGTATATACGTGTGGTATTATATTTAAAATATATAAAAAATATTATATATATATACATATACATACACACACACACAAATGTACACACACACACACACACACACACACACACACACATACAGAAAGAAAAAAAAGATTTAGTTATAGATATAGTTATCAAATAATCATAGAACAAATGTATGTATGTACCTACTACATGAAAGACTCTCGCACGCATGTCCTATTAACGAACAATTAACGGGATTGCGCGTACGAGTAGTAGAACCCTCGAAGCTCGGTGGCAGAGTTATCTGTCAGTACGCAGCCCATCCTCGATTTTCAACGACAAAGCCGATCATCGCTTTCGCTGAAAATTTATTAACGTCACTCCGATGGAGCCTCTACAGCACGGATAATAATTACATCTCCATTATATTCACCGCTGTGGATCACGTCGAACAGGGCTCTCCATTAACTGGTACGCCAGTTGTGCGTTATACTCAAGCGCATAAATTCCTTTATCCTTTGCTATCTTTCAATTCGACCTAATCGCTTTTGTATTTTCTTCTTCTTCTCCTCCTTTTCTTTTGTTCTTTTTTTCTTTTCTTTTGCTCCTCCCTTAATTTATTTTTTTTACTTTAAAAAATTTTTTTCCTTCCCTCTTCCCTTTCTTCGATAAAAAAAGGAAGATAAAAACAAAGCGAATAATTATCTTTTCAATCCTTACTCGTGATACCACATCTAATAATTAATTCTAATTACCGAGGATACTCGCTGTATAAAAGTATTGATCGAACTATCGAAATATTTATTTCTCCTTTTTGACCGTCCTATCCGTCTATCCATCTATCTATCCATCTATCTATCTGTCCGATAATTTTTTTATATGTATTTTACCCCCTCCACTCTTCCATTCCCCCACCCCTCTCTTTAAATTCTACCATTGAAGTTCCCGACACCGCATTATCGATGTTAGCGGATAAATCCGATTCGTAAACGTCCAGTTGATTTAAAATCGAAATAAAGAATAAAAAAAGATCACTTCACTTCCAATCATTTTTCTCTTCTCTCTCTCTCTCTTTCTCTTTATTTCTCCCTTCTCTCTCTCTCTTTCTCTCTTTTTTCTTTTTATTTCTCCTTCTCTCTCTCTCTCTCTCTCTCTCTCTCTTTTTCTCTCTTTCTTCGTCTCTTTCTGTCTTTCTGTCTCTGTTTCTTTGAGAGGCGAAATCCGAGAAACCTCTCATCTTTTTTCCTTCAGGCGATTCGTTCGATCGAAAAGGTTTCTTGTCTATCCGTTCGATGCTTTCGATCAAAGCTTTTTCTACCTTGGTCATTCCCCGACGAGTTTAGCTCACGATTTAAAGGTTTCCTCATCGTTTTACTAACCACACGTTCGACTCAGGAAATGAGGTTGTTCCACAATGGTTTTAGCCGAATCGATTAAATAATTTTATATACGTTGAGAGATGTATCACGGTCTTGTTTTATTTTTCTATTCCCTTTTTCTTTTCTTTCTTGTCGATTTTTTTATTTGTTTATAAATTTACAAGTTTGCTGTATTATGAAAATTTGATTATCCTTAAATTTATTTTATTGATATTAATTATATCAAATATTTTTTTTAATTTATTGGACTACGGTTTATGTATAAGTCGAAAATTTCTATAATATTATTATGTATCTATTTATATTATACATATATAAAAATATATATAGATATATATATATTTTTTTAAATTTATAAATTCATTGATCTTTCTTCGGTGCAAGCATCGACGACGAAGAAAAAATTCATGACGAAAGAATAATTCATGATCTGATTTCTTTATCTTTTATTAATTCTATTAATTTTATCAATTGTATTAATTGTATGTTTTAATTAATTCATTAATTTTATTAGTAATTATTTCGTTATTAATTACTAGCCATTAACTAATAACCATAAAATGAATAAACGACGATGGACAAAAGCAGAGAAGTTTTTGCGCTGACAATCGAGCTACGAGAGGATCATTCGAGTTATTCGTTTTAGAATCCTCCTATCCCAGGACCTTTTTGTTAAAACGACGAAAGGTAGTTTCGAGTCGTTGGACAAATTTCGACGAATCCGGAAACCATTCCGCCGATTCGGCGTTTCTCTTGGAGAGAACAGAAACCTGGAATAACGCAACTAACTCCATGTTATATAGTACTATTTTATAGATACACACATATACACAGACTTATAGCTTGTGTATATATATATATTTTTGCTATACATTTTTTGATTGAACAAATTACAAGAATATCGATATGGAGTTATCGAAATTAAAAATAATACGCGTATACGTATTCGTTATAAAATTTTCGATTAAAAAGTTACGATAAAATCGCTATAAAGTTACGGATATTAAAACGATGCAAATAAACAAGATCGTAATTATATCTGGAAATTAAAATATTTCTATTTGAGTTAATCGTAATTATAAGCGTTTTTATTTTGCTTTTTTTTATTTTATTTCTGTGTCATTTTTTATTTATTTTTCAAACTTTATGCTGGTAGAATATACCAGTCTGTGGTTTATTTATATCGTTGTTGTGAGAACTGTGAGGTTTCAAACTGTGAACTCCCTCTTATCCACTCCCTTCCCCACCTTTCCCCTTGATAGAGAACGAGGCACCAGATTGCGCCTAATACGCTTCAAGGTTAAATACGGTCCCGCACGAACAGACGGTTCCATCGAAATAATAAAACGCGATAAAAAGAAATTACAAGAAAAACGAAAATAATTACATTAATATAAATAATGATTTATTTAATATTGAATTTAAAATTATAAAAATGTTCATATTACGTTATTATTAATCCCTTTATTATTAATTTAATAATTAATTAATAATTAATAATTTAAATAGCAATAAAAATTACATCGTTATGAATTATTAATTCATTTTTTCATATATAACATATTTATTACCAATAAAAATTTGCATATGTTTATTGCATTAAGTATTGATCGATTGATTTAAAAAAAAAAAAAAAGAAGAAGAAAAAAAATCGATTAAAATTTATTCGTTCGTAATGACAATGTTGAACGAAGACCAATAGTACAAGAGATTCCTAAATAAATGTAAGTACCTTCCACAGTGGCTCGAGTAAATCGAAATCTCCTTGAACGTTTCCTCTCTCTCTCTCTCTCTCTCTCTCTCTCTCTTTCTCATATACTACACATAGTCACATATACACAGTCACTCACACGGTCACTTACACTGTCACTCACGCAGTCACATACAGTCGTACATACAGTCGTACATACAATCGCGTACACGTATACGTTCAGTCACATACACACAGGCATCACACATACACAATCACGTATACGTACACGCCCAATCACACACACACATACACAAACATACACGAGTCACAGATACAAAGTATATCCTACACATTACATGAGTATGGTATGTGCGACGCAAACAAATCTCGCGACTCGCTCGCATCCGGTCGCGACGAATTTCCGTTGGAATCGGATTACAAGGAAGTCGGTGGGTACAGAAAGGGTTGAAAGGATGGTGACGATGACGAGAGGTGGACAACGGGGGGTCGAGAGGAGAGGAGTAGGAGAAGGGCAAGTATACCAAAAGGGTCGACGATAAAACTGGCGTTACAAGAACTGCGAGATGTTTTAACGTTCTATCGATAT
The DNA here is from genome assembly GCF_014466175.1 of Vespula pensylvanica. Classification (NCBI taxonomy): domain Eukaryota; kingdom Metazoa; phylum Arthropoda; class Insecta; order Hymenoptera; family Vespidae; genus Vespula; species Vespula pensylvanica. The sequence continues at coordinate 7,298,335 of NC_057687.1, read as the reverse complement.
TCTCAACTCGAATATTTTTCTCTTCTTTCTCTCTCTCTCTCTCTCTCTCTCTCTCTCTCTCTCTCTCTTTTTTATCTTTCTATACTCTTTTAAAAAAATAAATACGACACAATGTTTCGTCAGATTAATGGTATGCAAGATGATAAACCTTTTTTGTTCGTTGTTATTGATCTCATATTTGATTTTACGTAGCGGATCTTGGAGGAGAGGGAGGAAAGAAGAAAAAAAAAGAAAAATAAAAGACAAAGAAAAAGAAAAATAATTAATAATAGAAGTTTTAGGAGGAAAATCTATATATATATATATATATATATATATATATATATATATATATATACATATTGCGATTTCCAATTTTGATTTAGAAACTCTCGACGTTCGTTTTATTCGAAGGAAAATTTGTTTCATCTAGATTTCCATGGATAAGAGGAAGAGAGAGAGAGAGAGAGAGAGAGAGAGAGAG
>NC_057687.1:7293084-7297850 GCF_014466175.1 Vespula pensylvanica | reverse complement strand
GAGAGAGAGAGAGAGAGAGAGAGAGAGAGAGAGAGAGAGAGAGAGCTTCGCAAATCGATTTAGGACTCATTAGTTTCACCGAAAGCAACGTCGGAAGCGAACGGTCCGAAAACAAATTAGTGCCCTACGAATTGACGTGCAATTAGAGAGCGAGTGAGCGAATGATAGAGAGAGAGAGAGAGAGAGAGAGAGAGAGATAGATAGATAGATAGATAGATAGATAGATAGATAGATAGATAGATAGATAGATAGAGAGACAGAGAGTGAGAGAGAGAGAGAGAGAGAGAGAGAGAGAGAGGGTGAAAGGACGAGAGAGAATTTCTAATCAACGCTATGGATTAATAATATCGCTTGTACTACGTCCATCGTCTGTTTCATTGAATTTCTAATAACCGAGCAGATAATTATAAGAATGTTCATTCAATAAAAATATATTTTTATTATTAAAACATTCAATAGAAATATCATCCAATATCGAACGATCATAAACGATCATAAATCTTTATTTATCAACTTTTCGTTATTTTATCTTATAGAAAAAAATCATTTCCGCTCGATCGAAGACTTTCGAAGATGATCGAAGTTGAAATAGAGATAAACGTACGATCTCCACGAGAGTGAGAAAGATAGAGGGAGAAGGAGAAGAATAAATCCTGGCTCCTTGTCGAGAGTTAGAAGAATTTCAGCACTTCGGTAATTTTTGATTTAACTCCCACACGTTATTGAGAGAAAGAAAGAGAGAGAGAGAGAGAGAGAGAGAGGGAGAGAGAGAGAGAGAGAGAGAGAGATAGAGAGATAGAGAGGGAGAGAAAGAGAAAAAGAGTACGTCTATCGTAAATCCTTTTATCTGGACAAACTAAATCATCCCTAACGATTTTCCAAAGTCATAAATCGTTGAATGGCAATAGAAATTACGATCATCTCCCCCCCTTCTCTCTCTCTCTCTCTATCTCCCTATATCTCCCTCTTTTTTCTCCACACACATACTCAATCTTTCTCTCTTTGTTTTTCTCATGTCAAAGGCTATAGCCATTAATTTCGAACCTGTTCGCAAACGTTTTCGACTCTGGAACGATCCCCAAATACCCAAGGGATCTCTCTAGCCATCATTCTCTGTTTCTATCTCTATTATCCCTCTATTCTATTTCTCTTTCTCTCTCTCTCTCTCTCTTTCTATCTGTTTCTCTGTTTCTCTGGCTGTCTCTATCTCTCTCTCTCTTTCTCTCTTTTTGTCCGTATCCCCCTTCAGTACCCTTTCGCGAATTTCAGCGATTCGCTTGACACCATCGTTGCAAGTGGCATTAATTAAAGCGTTTAGCGAAGCCTTGTTATCCGAACGAGTCGTTAGAAACTTTTGCTCGTTTTACGCTCGTTGCCTCTCACGTTTTATCTATTATCGTCAAACGATCGGACCGTGATATCCAAGTTCTCTTCCTTTTTTCTTGTGTTTTACGATTTTGTTTCGTTTTGTTTTCTTTTCTTTTATATATATATATATATGTGTATATATTTTCTTTTCCTTTTTTCTTATTTCTTTTTTTTTTTTTCATCACTCTTTCGATCCGCCTCTTCAGCACAGAAACTTCGTCGTCTTAGAAAAGAGGAAAGATATCGCACAATCCTTTTTTTTTGCGACGTCGAATCAAAAACAAGAAAAGAAAAAATATTGAAATCATAGAGGAAGAGTCTCTTTTTATTAAATTTTATATAATCGATAATTTAGAGATAATTTGTTCCTTTCTGAACGAATACGAATTAATGTATGTATATGTATATGTATATGTAGATCGTAGTCTTATATGTAATGTATTATATTAACGGGACTATCTATTTGTAAAAATCATTTTAATTTATATTCTGTTCACGTATGAGACACACACTGGCCAATAATATCGACACAATATCCGACGGCATTAAATCGAACAAAATTTTCATACGCTTCACGTCTCACGAATAATCGTTATTAAATTTCCTATGAGATCAATCGATCGAATTAATTTAATACTCGGCGATGCGTTATTTCTGATAGGTGTATCGTAGAAAAATGAATTTTAGATAATAACGGATAAACTGAAAGTTCTATTCTTAGATATATTTCTTAAGCGAGTCCATGAAAAAAATTATTTTTTCTAATCTATCGAAACCGATTTAATGAATTTTACGATATAACATATATATATATTTCTCTGATTTATGAGATATAATTTCGCGATAAGTATTTCAATTAATAACATACATTCACAATTGAACGGTATAAACAATTTTTTTAATTTGTGAAAACTGATAATGCTATATAAATTTTGAAATATATATGTTAGCAAGAGAATATTTCTAATTTATGAAAATAATTTCGATAAATAAATTCACGGCTAAATGACATAGAAAATCTTTTTTAAAGTTTATAAAAATGAAGCGTCGTGATAAATTTTGAAATAATTCCTTAAGAAAATATTTTTCTTAAATTATGAAACTAATCTGGATTAATTTTGAGATGGATTTGTAAAGAAAACATTTTTTCAAATTTTATAGAAATAATTTCGATAAATTTAGAAATACGTCGGAGGCTAAATAATATAAAAGGATATAATACGCAATTCTTCGTATTTATAAAAACATTCTTGGATATCTTAAATAATCTTATGTAAATATCCTAAAAGAACATTTTTCTACAAAATTTATCACGAATAATTTTGATAAATTTTGGGACAAGTATATTACGGTTAAAAGAGATATTATAATACTTTTTCTTTCTTTCTCTCTCTTTTTTTTTTTTTTGATTTATAAGAATAATCACGAAAAATCTTAAAACCCAGTTATATTTAAATAAGATATATACATACATACATACACACACACACATATATATATACCCTAGTATAACATTCATAACACTATAATAATATTATTTTAAAGGCGATAAAAATATGCTCTTATTTATCTATACATCTCTCTCTCTCTCTCTCTCTCTCTCTCTCTCTCTCTCTCTCTCTCTTAAGTCCTCTCTCGTTCTTTCGAATGAGATTTTAAGAAAACGGAATATCTTGTAAGATGTTGGCGTGCCTTTGAAGTAACGGCAAACGCGCGTTTCAGAGTAAATCACGACAGGGTAGGTAATAGGGTCTTCGCTTCGTAGGATCGCGCTAGGATATATCGGATTATACGGGGCTCAACCGAGTCATATCAGATTCTAGTAGATTATGCCAAATTATATTAACGTCATACGAGATTAATTTATACGGGAGCGAGAGAGGGAACGAGCGAGTAAGCGAACGAGTGAGCGACCGACTGAGAGATAGAGATAGGTAGATAGATAGATAGAGACAGAGGCAGAGAAAGAGAGAGAGAGAGAGAGAGAGAGAGAGAGAGAGAGAGAGAGAGAGAGAAAGAGAGAAGAGGGCTTGTTCAGGCATACGCCTCTGGCGAATCGCGTGCGATGGCTCGACTAACTTCTTAACCGTTCTGTTACCTGCGATTCCCTCGAGTATTACACCCTTACTACGTCCCTACCTTCAATCTAAACCACAAAGTAGAATTTTCTTCGAAATATCATTTTCCATTAAGGACGATCTGTCTATTGAAATAATACGACGACGGTTTTTTTTTTGCTTTCTTCTTTTTTTTATTTTTTAATTCGTCGCGAAAAGGAAAATGAAGAAAAAGATAAGACGAAAAGAAAGAAAAAACCAAGCCTCGTTATCGTAAAAGAAATTTTCTTTTTTTTTTTTCTAAAAGTCTCACCTTGCTTCGATATATATTCTCTCTTTTTTTTTTCTTGGAGATCTCTTTTCGTCTTTTTCTTTTCTTTTTCTTATATTCATTATTCGTCATGACAAATTATATTATGAACGAAGGACGTAATTTGCAAAATAATGTATTCTTATATTATTATTATTTTCAATTCGATATGATTGAAATTGACGATTTAATGAAAAGAAAGGATATAAAAAGAGCGAGAGAGAAGATATTCTCATTGTGAGAGCGTGTTTAAAACTAGCGTGACGAATGTTTACACGCTTAAGTGGTTCCATCCGGCAACGATCATCTGTTGAAATATTACACATCGACGGTGTTTCTTAATTGACTTAAAAAGTCGACTTTCATTCATGTGCTACGAAATTTTATTAAAATACGATCAAAATTTTCAAGAATGACTTTAACGGATTTCTTCTTTTTTTCCATTATTAATTACGATACATTTTATGGAAGATCGAGAAAGAAAGAAAAGGAACGTAAGCATATATCTAGATTACGATCTATTATATTACTATTATTTATTATTATTATTATTATTATTATTATTATTATTATTATTATTAGTATTAGTATTATTATTTTCAATTTGATATAAATGAAATGGAAAATTTAATGAGAAGAAAGGAGAGGACAGAGAACGAGAGAGAGAGAGAGAGAGAGAGAGAGAGAGAGAGAGAGAGAGAAGATATTCTCCGAGCGAATTTTAAAAATAACGGGACGAATGTTTGCACGCGTAAGTGGTCGTATCTTTACTTTCGCACTTTTAATTAAATCCTTCATAATGCAGCGAATGTCCCAGAACGCTTGAGAGCGCATAAAAAACGTATAACGAGTAGAAAAAATCATCCTTCTCGTTTTCTCTCCCTCTCTCTCTATCTCTCTCTCTCTTTCTAACTTTCGACGGGACTTCTGACGACGAGCTTATTGCGTACGTGTTAAAAAGAGACAGAGAGATAGATACAGAGACAGAGACAGAGAGAGAGAGAGAGAGAGAGAGAGAGAGAGAGAGAGAG
>NC_057687.1:7254919-7292961 GCF_014466175.1 Vespula pensylvanica | reverse complement strand
GAGAGAGAGAGAGAGAGAGAGAGAGAGAGAGAGAGAGAGAGAGAACAAGAGAGATAGAGACGAATAAGCGCACAAGCAGAAAGCGATTAAAATTTATAGTATAATTAAGCACGTTGCCATTAAAACTGAGAACACGAAAAAATGTAATCACCCTTCTGCTTCATCTCGTTTTCTATTTCATAGCGTCGTACATTAAAGGTGTTCATGGTCTTGTTAATTACCGATCGCTTTTAGTAACCTGGCTCTTTTTCTTTCTTTTTTATTTATGTTTTTTTCCTTTGTTCTTTTTTTTCGTTTCATAATTTTTTCCATCTTTCCTATTACATTTTCTATATCGCTAATTGTTCAATATTTTGTTATAAATGTAGGTATATATAGAATATTGTTTTTTTTTATATTATATATATATATATATATATATATATATATATATATATCAAATAAAGTATGTAATAAATATTATGTAAAATAAAAGTTACAGAATTTCGTATTTTTGGAACCGAAAGGAAAAAAAAAAGTCTCTCAGAATTATAATAGATAAAATATCAATAAATTAATTTACTTAACAAACCAAATAGAAAATTTCTTATTAAAATTTCCGATAAAAATGAGAAAAGCAAAGATAGATAAATAGACAGAATGATAGATAGATAGATAGATAGATAGTCCAACAGAATTAGAACAGAATGTCAAGCACATCGTGTCCGCGTTACGATTAAAATCATCCGAAGTACACATATCGATCGATCCATCGATCAATCGATCCTTTAAGCTTACGAATTGCGGAATTAAATCGAGACCTCGATAAGCACACACATACACGTACGCACACGTATACATTTTAAAAACGGAACATGGCGACTGATACCCAACAAAAATTCTTATCAAATCGAATGAATAAATATCTTCTATTAAAAAACTCAATATATCTCGTTTTAATTTACACCATATTCTACATCATTTTAGAAAAGTCGAATTCTACGAAGCCATTTCAGAGTTCGTATTCGGTCTGCTAAGCCCAAGGTTGCCTTCTGTTCCTTATCTTTCTGTGCCGCTAGCCGCCATTGTTTCGAAAGCTCGACCTCGATCCTCTCTCTCTCTGTCTCTCTCTCTCTCTCTCTCTCTCTCTTTCAACTTTTTTTTAACTCTTTTCAGTTGAAGAGAGAGATAGAAAGAGACAGAGAACCAGAGTGTGTGTGTGTGTGTGTAAGAGAGAGAATATGAAGAGACAGTAAAAAAATACGTCGACAAACTCTCTCTTCTCTCTTTCTCTTGATTCTTTTTTCCTTTTCACGGAAAGCGAGCCAACCCGATTGTCACGTAGTTTCCATTAACTTTAATTAGCGCGAAACGATTACGGGTCTAGCGCGAAACGGTGAAAATTTTCCCCAAACGACATGATACCTTCTCTTTCTCTCTTTCATTCTCTGTTTATATGTATACAATATATTTATATATACGCACATGTACATGGACATATACGTACACGCACAGGCACACGCAAATACACTTATTACACATATGTATATATGTATATATATATATGTATATATGTATATGCGTTCGAACAAGTAATTCTGGAAACGCTGGTGATCACGAGTATATAATAATTAATTAAATATATCTCGTTAACCCGCATCGGAGAGTTCGCTACGTAACGAAATTCTCATTTCGACGACTATCGCTCGATTCGTAAGCTCTCGAATCCTGTTTCTTTTAATTATTAATTGCGCTTCGTTAACGAATTAAAAAGAGTTGGATGCATGTATGTATGCCCGTCGTACTTTTATTAACGTCTTATCGCTGATATAACCGTAGGAATCAATTATTTAACGACTAATTTAATTGCTATCGATAAGTTGCTCGGCGATGTGTATATGTATATGTAGATGTATATATGCATGTGTGCGCGTGTATGTATGTAATATGTGTATGTATTCGTATTTCTATCGACGTTATAAGCTTGTTTTAAAACGAATTACTTTTCTTGAAATTTTGTTGAAAGAAAGGTATTTATATCCTTTTTCTTTTCTTTTTCTTTTTAAATCCTTTATACCGACTTCAATGTAACTTTTTTAATTATATACTTATTTGTTCGTTTTCGTGAAATTTCATATTTCTTATTAAATAAATTAACTTTCACTTTATATCAGATTTCGACTTTTTTCTGTCGTTTAAATATAAAGTATACTTAATTTAAGTAAAATTTAAAGTTTCATATTATTAGATATTATTTGTTTGTTATACAGTGATAGTTGTGTAAATATATTTGTAAAATCTAAATATACAAACATTGTGCAGGTATCTACTTACATATATATGTACATTTATAAATATATACATACATACGTAGATGTACTGTGTTGTAGAAATAATATAAAAGATTATTTCATAAATCTATCGTTATTTTTCATTATCTTTTAAATTATATTCAAATTATAATTAACAATTATATTTTCGTGTTATATACATAAAAAGAGAGACTTATAAAATACATACTTCTCGTTTGTATAGTTAAAAGGACTTAACGTTTTTGAAACTTTTTCGTCCATGCACTCAGTCCGATCAGAACATTCTAAAAATCTTATAGAAATGAAGTAATCATATATCACGTTTTATTACAAATGTGATAGCAATCATTTCATAGTTGCATATAGGTTGAGAAACGCTGCACCTAGTTGTAACAAGCAATCGTTATTTTAATCGCAATATCGAATTATTTGGTAACCGTTCCAAAAAGCAAAAAAATTAAAAACAAACAAAAAAAATGAAAACAAAAAGAGATCAAAAATAAACAAAACAAAAAATTAATACGCTACGATCGAACGTAGAAATAATAACTTCAAAAATCGATCGCGTTCAAAGAGAAAAAAAGTCTGTATATATATATATATATATATATAAATACATACTTTTATACATATACATTATATACATATATATTTTTTCTTTTTTTTCTGTAAATACGATCAATTTTTTTAAATCCCATACACACATACACATAGACACACACATACATATATATAAACAGAGAGAGATAGAAAGAGAGTGAGAGAAAGAAAGAAAGAGAGAGAGAGAGAAAATAAAGGATTTCTTTTTCCAAGCCCTTACACCCTTTCGACTTCTTCTCTTTCTCAATCTTCTTCGAGTTCGTTGGAAAACTTTTCGAATTTGCGAGGGTGCCTCGACGACGTTGCTTGGCTTCTGTACCGTGAAATCCAGATCGAAGTAGACATACGAGAGTCGAAGATCGATCGGTCGTTCGGGTGACGCCTTTGCGAGGTACAAAACTTTCCTAGACACCCTCTTCTCTCTCTCTCTCTCTCTCTCTCTCTCTCTCTGTCTGTCTGTCTTCCTGTTTTTCGTCGACGACGAGAAAGACGATGAGACCGACGACGACAAGGACAACTACAATGACAGCAACGAAACGCCCTTTTCCCGATCAACTTCCTCTCGAAGGTAACCTCTCCAAGTTTTACCATCGCATGGGAATTATCCTGGCAACCCCTTCGATACCCTAAGATTTTTTCTTTTCCAAGCTCGTTTCTCACCCCGTGTACTCTCGAAAACTAAATAGAAATACCGGAAGAGAGTGACTCAGTGAGTGAGAGAGTCAGTAAGTGAATGAGCGAGCAAGTGAGTGAGTGAGTGAGTGAGTGAGTGGGTGAGTGGGTGGATGAGTAGTTGAGTGAGTGAAAGAGAACGAGCGTGAGAAAGAGAGATAGAGAGATTTTGCTGTAAGATTAACCCCTTGTGCATAAATCACGAGTTAGAATTTAAGAGACTCAAACTGTGTTAAAGTTAACTGTTATATTTAGTGAAGTTTCTTTTGTTGAAAAAAGAGAGAGAGAGAGAGAGAGAGAGAGAGAGAGAGAGAGAGAAAAGTAGGAAAGAAAAAGGGATAAAGGAAAAAGAGAAAAAATGTTTCTCATTTTTCTCGTTCATCCCTCTTTCACGCAGAAATTTAAATAGTCAGGTTTAGGTAAGTTACATATTTATTTATTTATTTATTTATTTATTTATTTATCTCTTTTGTTTGTTCTTCTTTTTTTTTATACAAAAATGTATACACGAAAGAGGCAAGGTTTTTTACTATGCTTTTTCAAATTCGCTGCTGCGTTTTGGGATAATAATAATATTTATTAACGAGAAAAAACATGCTTCCTATATTTCTGCGAGTATCAGTTTCCTTAAAAAAAAAAAAAAAAAATAAAAATAAAAAGAAAAGAAAGCAAAAAAAAATGAGGAAAATTTTCGTAAATGAAGAAATTATTAAAAGAGTTAGAGAATAAAAATATAAAAATCATTAAAGAAAGGAAAGAAAAGATGGCCTCTGGATTTGACCAGTCATGGAGTAAGCAAGCAAGCAGAGCAAAGCAAGGTAAAAGCGAAGCAAGCGATAGGCAAAGCTTTTTAAAGAGAGTCAAATCCGAAAGTTAGTGAGACTTTATTTTAAGCTTTCGAATTTTAAAGGAAAACCTTCGAAAGGAGGTCGACCAGGTTTCATTCATTCACTCGTCTCTCTCTCTCTCTCTCTCTCTCATTCTTTCTCTTGGCTGTAGTTTCTTTTGCAAGGAAAATAAGAAAAGCAAAAAAAAAAGTAAACGAGAGAGCTAGAGCTCGGGAGCTCGAGAGAGAGAGAGAGAGAGAGAGAGAGAGAGAGAGAGAGAGAGAGAGAGAGAGAGAGAAAAGAAAATAGAAAATAGAAGATAGAAAATAGAAAGGAAAAGAAAACCGATGTACGTAAGAGACGGAACGTGCAGGCTCCGGAGGTGACGGTGTTTTAAAGAGCTTTTCTAATTACAAGCACTAGTAAGGACTCATCCAATAATAAAGTGGGAAGAAGCCTGAGCTAGCTTGTTTGTCAGTAGATAAATCTCTGCAAAACGCCATTTTTTATGAAGGCGAACCAATGTTTTCTATACGATCGACCGACTGAACCGGCCATTTTCTTATCTCTCTTATATTCGTTCTAAGAGGTAACTAAGTAGGTATATAACGTGAGATTCGAAGGTAAGTAAAAAAAAAAAAAGAAGAAAAAAAGAAAAAAGAAGAAAAAAAAGGTATATAGAAAATAAAAAGGAAATGGAACGAAAGAGGAGGGTTGGGAAGGGGGAGGAAGGGGTGGGGTGGAGAAAAAGAGGGGGGATAGAAGAAGTATATATATATATATATATATATATATATATATATATATATAGGGGAACGTGTATCGAAGAAGAAAAACGCTTTTGCCTTTTATCGGTGCAAAAGCCGCTTTAAATAAACCGCCATCATCCCTCCGCACTTACGCTTACACTTACGCTTACACTTACGCTTACACTTATACTTATACTTATATATATATATATATATATATATATATATATATATATATATCTATACTCACACGACCCCGATACACTTGCTCGTTTCGTTTCGAAACGTCCAAAGGCCGTTCGCTTATTCTCAACCGGAAAACTAGAACGTTCCGCTTCGGGATTTCCGTTCAAACTCTTGATCGACCTTTTTTTTTTGTATTTATAAGAACGTCGAACTTTTTTCTCTGTACGTCTTAATTATACGAAATAAGAACGTTCGATAAATATTATAGGTAGTAACTATCGATCTTATTGATAATATCCATGACCAATAATATCGAAAAGATATCGCTATTTACGTATATATATATATGTGTGTGTGTGTCTATATATTTTTTTTAAACCGGTTTCCCTTTTTCTTTTTCTTTTACTGATCGAAAAAAAATTAATAAATTTAACAAAATGAAAGAAATATAAAGAAAGTAGAAGGAAAAGAAGAAGAATAAGAAAACGAAGAAGCTGATGAAGATGATGAAGACGATGAAGAAGAAGAAATAGTTCAATCATCTTTATGCAAACGTTCTTGATGAAACGACGTAATTAAATTATAGTTCGTCAGGGTTCACGAACTTTCCTATACATATATAGTTCGTAAACTAGCTAATTCGCGAATACGACCACCCGTTAATTGCAAGACGATAATCGAGTTTAAAGATATGAGGAGGGTGGCCGTAGATCCAAAAAGGTACACGTCGACGCAGCATTCCTCTCTTTCTTCCTTCTACGAAACGTCTCGTCGTTGCCACCTTCATTTTCGTTCTTACACATGAACTATTCTGTTACTCTATTTCTCTCTCTCTCTCTCTTTCTCTCTCTCTCTTGCTGTCTCTCTGTCTCTCTCTTTCTCTTTCTCTCTCATTCACTCACTCACACACATTCTTATTCTCTCTCTCTCTCTCTCTCTCTCTCTCTCTCTCTCTTTAATTTGAACTCTGAAACTAGAATTTCGTTGGAATGAGAATACTGCTCTTATATCGTAAATCGGTAAAAGACATTTTCATGATAAATGTGAATTTGTCAAATTAATTGATTAACTTCACGTCATTCCATTTCAACTTTCTATTACGTTGAAACTATAATTACGTTCAACTATTACAATTGACGTAATGATGTGACTTTCAGAAATTTAAAATAAAAATTAACAAAAAAGTACGTTTATGTATATATATATATATATATATATATATATATATATATATATGAAATTGAAAAAAAATATATATATATAAGTTAAGTGCTGAAAGCAAGCGTTTGTAATTTTATAATTCGAAATATAAAAGAAATTTATAAACTTTAAAGTGTCTCGGAAAAAAAGAAAATATTTTCAATCAATGAAAAAAGGAATAAAGAAACTGAGTAAATAATCGAGATTAAAAAAAAAAAAAAAAAAAAAAAAAGCAGAGAAGGAAACAGAACGAGACCGGTGAGAAAGATCGGACAATTATTTTCTTCCAAGTTTTTATTCTTTTCGAAGAAAACATTTTCTTCTCTTTCTTCTTCGTTTTTACTTTTTTTCTGATTTTTTTTTTTTCCTATAAAGTTTTATAAATAAATTAATGACACACTTAAAGGTTTCGCGCTTAAATAAACTCGCGGATGGCAAGCGAAGTTGTAATCAATACTCGACCGTCCTCGTTCGAGAGAAGAGAAGAGAAGAGAAGAGAAGAGAAGAGAAGAGAAGAGAAGAGAAGAGAAGAGAAGAGAAGAGAAGAGAAGAGAAGAGAAGAGAAGAGAAGAGAAGAGAAGAGAAGAGAAGAGAGAAGAGAAGAGAGAAGAGAAGAGAAGAGAATTTCTCGCATAATCCGTTCCCCTTCCCTCACATACAACCCTCAACCCCTCCTTCTACGTCATCCCCACTTTATCGTTTCGATTTCAAAGGCTCTCGACTCGAAGTCGTCACTCGTGTCATTCTGAAACTAACGTCCACGTTGCTGATGTAAATTCTGTGGTTGAACTTTGATTACGATGTAGCAGCGTTTGGCAGACACTTTGTTTTTGACAACGGCTGACAGTGCAACAGAATTGGCTCGATGCCCGACATCTTTCTCTTTCCCTCTTTCTCTCTCTCTCTCTCTCTCTCTCTCTATCTTTTTCTCTATAACAGTCTAGTCTTTACGACGAAAAGACAACAAGTTATGATATTCGAGCGTCACACTCGTTACGGTAGGACGATCTCTTTGATGAATTAATTTCTCCTCCCTCCCTCTTTCTCTCTCTCTCTCTCTCTCTCTCTCTCTCTCTCTCTCTCTCTCTTTCTCTCTCTTCAACGATGAGAAAATTTAAAACGGCCTGTTCGACAATTCAATTGTATTAAATTACAATCGGTGCTGCAATCAGGCTCTCATTTACAGCAACCAAGGTACCTCTCGTAAAGTGCACGGTTCCAGTTGCTCGTATTCCGCTTTTAATCAGAGGACCAACCGCTTTCGTCCCTCCAACCCTCAACCTCCAACTACCAAACCCCATCACTACGCCTCCACTCGACTTTCCTTCCGTTCTTCCTTCTCTCTGTCCTTTTACAATGAGAGAGATAGAGATAGAGATAGAAAGAGGAATAGAAAGAGAGAGAGAGAGAGAGAGAGAGAGAGAGAGAGAGAGAGAGAGAGAGAGAGAGAAAGGCGCGGTAGAATGCAACAGAACACTTTCGTATCTTTTGTATTAATTACCAGAATCGTTCTAATCCGTGTCCTCTTTTTTTTTTATTTGTTCTTTTCTTTTCTTCCTTTTGTTGCAATTAAACGTTAAACTGAATCACATATATACATTTCACAGCCAATTACGTATGTAACATACGCGTATAGCATATATCGTAACTCGTAAGAGATCCTGTTAGAATAATATTTTTTTCTTCTTTCCTTTTTCCTTTTTCTTTTTTCTCTTCCTTTAAAACAATACGTTTAATTTCTAAATAGAATTTTTCCTGTTCTATACATTCGTTGGAACAATTAGAACGTTTTATTTGACGACTCGGGTCGATAAATATTATTTATTATTGATATACATCGAGAGGAAGATCCTAAGAGAAAAATTATATATATATATATATATATATATATATATATATAGAGAGAGAGAGAGAGAGAGAGAGAGAAATATTTTTTAATGGTTGATCAGAAAAATGATCTTTGATATAATGATCATTGATCGAAACGTATGCAAAGTATAGCGAGATGATTTGATGATAAAACGAATGAAAGAAGAAGAAGAAAGATAGATTTTGAAAGTTTATATATAAATATAAAAAAAAGTAATGATAAAAACTAAAGAGAAATTTAATTCTAAGCGATAAAGTTTATGGCAAAAGTGGCGAGACAAATTTCTACCTAGATGAAAACTTTCATGGATCGCACGTGTGTTCGCTTCTTTTTCTATTTTTCTTATTTTTTATTTATTATCTTTCGTTTTTTTTTCTTTTTTCATTTTCTTTTATTTTTCTTTTTTTTTTCCATCCTTTTTTTCATCTCCCGTCTCCGGGTCAAATAGGCTCGAATAAAAAAGCCCTAGGGGATACTATCTCGATGGCTAGACGAGATAAGGATAGACCACCTATATCGATCTTGCTTAAGCATCACGTCACGAATGAATAGTTGGTGTTATGCCAGAAAAGAGAGACATCGACAAAGACAGAGACAAAGAGAGACAGACAGACAGACAGACAGACAGACAGATAGACAGACAGATAGACAGACAGACAGATAGACAGACAGACAGATAGACAGACAGACAGATAGATAGATAGAAGATAGATAGATAGATAGATAGATAGATAGATAGATAGATAGAAAGATGGATAGAAAGAGAAAAAGAAATTTTATATATATATATATATATATAAAAAGAGAGCGAAAGAGAAAGATAAATAGAGAGACAGGTAGATAGATAGAAAAAGGAAAATAAATGGTATAGAGAGAAAGAAAGAGAGACGGATAGATACATAGATAGATAGATAGAAAAAGAAAAAGAAATAATATATATATATATATGTATATAATATACGTTTTATATATATTATTATATATCTTACACTATATATTTAGACTATATAGACTATACAGACATATATAGACTATATATAAAAATTATATCATTATATATGAACTTTATATATAATCTATACATGTCTGATAGAAATAATTTATATATGCTATATGGAGAAAGAGAGAGAGAGAGAGAGAGAGAGAGAGAGAGAGAGAGAGAGAGAGAGAGAGAGATGCTACGATTATATGCATACGAATTAAATAAATTTGATCGACCCATATATACGTATGTATGTATATATGTATATATTTATATACCGTTGGCTTTTCACACAAACATACACACAGTTAGTTACGAACTCAACGATTATTTCATCCATCGCGAAACTGTGAAACGTTTAATTACGTACTAAATCGCTCAGTATGTTTACCAATATGTACGTACGGTACACACATCTACACGTGTGTGCACAGATACACAGAGAAACACACACAACTAAACGTATTTCTAATATGTCGGTCTAAACGCCTATCGACTAAGCGTACACTTTTCGCAAGAGAACGTGTATTCATACTGTTTACTCATACCATCGCTGCGAAATAACAATAACAATAACAATAGTTCAACGCGTTCGTAAACATACGTACGTACGTACGTACGTTCTTATAATTTACACAAGCGATTTCAACGTATTAGCGATGATAAAGATCGTGACTTAACATAAATCAGACTCAGTTCGATTCGTTTTCTATACGATTATCATGTTTTCGATTTAATTTATCGTATATAAATTGATTCGTTAATGATCGTTCAAATGGTTTACTTCCTTTCTCTTAATTATCTAAATTGATTGCTTTTATTAATATAATTAAGAGATCGATTGGATCAACAATTTTCAATAAAGATATGCTGATATCTCGTATCTTTTATCTCTCTCTCTCTCTCTCTCTCTCTCTCTACATATATACATATATATATTATTCCTACTAGGAAGTATATCCTCCGTAGTAGGGTAAGGAAGGATTGTCCTTGTAAATGTTACTACATACATATGTATGTATGTACGCTCGACTCAGCAGGTGGCTCGTTTACTCGATTCTCGTAGAGTTTCGGGTCGCGTTTCTGCCAACTCGAAACGATCCTTCCCCTAGCTGATATAGTGGCAGGTTAACAGGACAACGACTATCCGCGTATCCCTATTGCCCATATCTAAATAGCTATCTACAGTGGCTCCTGTCTCGATCCATTAAACAACGTAATGTCTAGGTAAACGGAATGCGCTTGGATTTAACAGGAAATATTCGAGTTGGATAGTGGGGGTGATGTTTGGAGGTAAGAGAGTTTGAGTTTGGGGTCTCGCGAGTTATATAATTCCAGAATTTTTATTTCGACGAAACATTTTTTCTTTCTTTTTTTTTTTTTTACCGACGTGATTTTCTAGACAGAAAAAGAGAAAAACGAAAAGAAAAAGAGGAAACAGGAAGGAAGAAAAATTGAATTTCATTCGGCGGCGTGATGTTTGAGGATTAAATTCGAGATGAAAAAAAAAAAGAAGAGAGAGATACAAGAATTTCACTGATGATTTAATTACGATTTAACGAAGGAAAGAGTGATCGAAGAAGAAAGAAAAGAACGAAGATGGTTTACAAATTTGAAAATGAATTTTGAAGAGAGGAAGATAAATTAGATAAGCCAACTCCGTTCTATCTCTGTTTGTTATAGCGTTAGAAAGAACAATAAGTAAGTTCTTGAAAATGGCTATTTCTGTGGTCAGATATCCTAGTAACCGAACTAAATGGAAATATACCGACGATTTATCTTATTTCCGTGTGTTAGGCCTTTCATTATAGTCACGCGTTAACTGTACCATTCAGAATGGGTATCCATTCTTGTTTTCCCAAAGTATTCCAAGCAAGGTTCTAGTGTCTTCCTGTCGAGAAATCCATCTAACCAGTTAAATTGACTACGTGCACGAAATATCCTATCCGCGGTTACCAGGATGACTGCGTTGAGTCCTGGACGAAAGACAGAATGATTAACGTATTTCGTGTTAGAGAGAAAGAGAGAGAGAGAATAAGATATATGTATATATATATATATATGTGTGTGGGTGTGTGTGTGTGTGGAGAGAGAGAGAGAGAGAGAGAGAGAGAGAGAGAGAGAGAGAGAGAGAAGGAAAACGTTTCGTTTCTCAAAGAGGGAATACAACCGGGATTCCTATCGTCCTCGAAACTGACCACGAACTCAACAAGGATAAATGTAGAATCTCTTGCTGAAAGTTCTTTCTACAAAAGAAAATTGAAAAAGATTCGTAAAACGGACAATACGTTTTATACCTCAGTCCTTCAGAACTATTATTCGTTTCATCGAACTTATCGTAGATCACGGGTAAGATCAAAGAATTCAACGAATCTGACCTTGATATATCCTATGTTCCATATACATATACACATGTACGCATACGTTTGATAATATTAAATATATTTCTATATATATATATGTGTGTGTATAAATGTATTGATTAAATATAATTTTATGTTGTTTAAGTATATTACTTATACGATATAATATTAAGTATACCTTCTTTCATTTTCGATTTAATAATGTATGTATATATATTTATATATATATATAAATATAAATATATAAATATAAATATATAAATATAAATATATAAATATAAATATATATATATAAATATTTTAAATGTTATTTTGTAATTATGGATGAAAATTAAATAATTCACTGTGAAAAATTTGTATTTATAATTATATTATATTTATATTTATATTTATATTTCTCTTGACTTATATTTATAGTTATTCCACTTTTCTTTCTTTTTTTCTAAATCAATATCATTTGTTCAACGTAATATGAAGTATACTTCATTTCGCAATTTAATGAAAGTACATATTCCTCTCGAATGTTATTAAATATCCATTCGATTGACCCATATATACATACATATAGTGTACATATATATATATCTGATATATTTCAATAAAAAGTGAAGTATATTTAAAAAGCTTTTTACGATGGTACCGTTAAGAGAAAGTCAAATATTTCGACGTAGAAGTCAAACAGTAGGGCCAGCCAGGGTTAGAAGTTATTGGGTGGGGATAAGTTGAAATAGAAGGATGCAGATGAAAATGGGTTGAATGAAAATTTGTAGAACCGAACACCGCAAAGTGATATGAGGTATCAAAGAAGTTATTCGATTTATAGCAATGGGTTTTGATAACGAGCAACAAAAAGATTTGTTTAACGGGTTTACATTTCTTTTCCATTCCGCGTTTTTCGTTGTTTTCAAGTTTCGTGGAAAAGTTGAATACATACCGTGCAGTATGTTATAAAATGAGAAACAGGAAGAGAGAGAGAGAGAGAGAGAGAGAGAGAGAGAGAGAGAAAGAGGGGGTAAGAGACGTGAGACACATTAATATTCATTTAACGAAAGCGTCTACACACCTGAAACCATCCTCGACCCATTTCTTATATTTCGCATACTTTGACGTATACACGTGCGTATTATGTCCCTCCTAAGGGAAGGAGAAGGGTGGTAGTAGTGGTGATGGTAGTGGTGGTGGTAAAGGGGCGGTGTTCGTGTATAAAGTAAAAGTGGGTTAACCGTAGAACAGCACTACGACTTTCTCGTAACTTCTATTAAATATAATTCCCCATGATATTTTTTGTGTCTAGCTAAAAAGCTTACTTTTTCGACATGTTTTTTCATTTCAACTTGGTATCTAAGAAAATTAAATATTTAAGAAACTATTTATAACTCTTGCAATGTCATCGAATGAAACCCTATATTACACAATTCTAATCTGTAAGGATATTATCGACAAATAATTTAAAAGTTAATTCATTAATAAAAATTTATCGTTTCGTATCATTTATATTTTCCTATCGGAATAAATGAAAAAAAAATTTAATATTTAATAGATATTAATTTTCAAAACGAATTTTGATTTTGTATTTTGTATCATGAATGATTTAGAAAACGACTAACGAGCTAAAAAGCCGTCCTTTTATAATATCCTTAAGAACATGCACGAACGAACGTCCGTCGTTTCGCTGATGCTTAAATCAGCATTTAACTGCGAAAATAGGAAGATTTTAGAACAGCGTGACAGTGGAACAAGGACCAGAACGAAGTTGGCCATTGTCGAAAGACAAAAGAGGTCTAGCGTAGTCATAACTCGTCTACTCTCTTTCTTTCTCTCTCTCTCGTTGGCCGGTGCTCGACCAACTTTCAGCTTGGAACACCGTTTCTCATTCTTTCTCTCTCTCTCTCTCTCTTTCTCTTATATCTAACTACCTTCCGCCATCTTTGCATCCTTTGCCACTCCACTTTCGTATTATTTTTTTTCTTTCTTTCTTTCTTTCTTTCTTTCTTTCTCTCTCTCTCTCTCTCTCTCTCTCTCTCTCTCTTTCTATTTCTCTTTCCTCTTTTCCTCTACCTACTTAGACGATAATAAGTCCACGGAGACGAGTATCCCACATGCATACTTAATACGACGATTTTGCACTAATTCACAAAGATTTTAAACGTTCCCGCCAAGACAATAGGAACGAAACGAAACCGCGGGAATTTTAAACGAGTGGCAAAGATATCAAATCTTAATCGCTTTGGTTATCGTTTTTTCGTTAGAAAAAATACGAGGGAAAAAGGGAATATTATTTTACATAGAAGCTTATCCAAGTTTCAGTGAGAATTCGAAAAGGTGAATTCTAATTAATTCAGATCGTAAAATGAATGAATAAAAACGGAGAGATGACGTTGTTTAATTCTTTAAAAATTGTTGCATAATAAGAGAAAAAAGAAAGAGAGAAAAAGAGAAAGAAAAGAGAAATGAATTCATCACGGATGAGATTTCGCAACGGTATATTATCTTTTTATTTTAGAAATCGATAACGAGAAAAAGAAAAGAAAAGAAAAAAAAATTCAAAAGAAAATTCCATTCGGAAATATTTTCTTATTATTCATTACACTATCGGATTAACATTGTGAAAATTAATTTTTAACAGTGATTGGTATTATAAATAATTAAAAGAAAAAAGAAAAAGACGAATTAATTATCTAAATTTATATATTTTATATCGAAATATCACGAATGATGATGTATTTTCAAAGAACAACACTGATCTATCATCTCACTTATTATTAATTATATAGATCATCTTTCGCTTTAATTTCCCTAATCAATAATATACATACATATATATTGATTTACCTAGACCAATCGTCAAATTTTACGTAATTTTCAAGGCAAGCCCGTCGTATTGTTCGCATTCGAGTGTTAGTCCGGTCAACTTGGCTAGAAGCCCAATTACCTCGTCGATCCGAGAAACACGCATCTCGTCTCGATGGATAGAGAAGAGTACGGATTGTTTTCGCACCGGTTTAATTATAGTAACAAGCGACCCGCTAAATCGGTGCTGCCTGTTAAAGGTAATAAGAAGAAGATGCTAGGAAGATGCTGTACGTTTCGATCGAATGATACCTTCTCTCTCTCTCTCTTTTTAACAATCTATCTATCTGTACATATATATATATATATATATATATATATATATATCACTATCTCCATCTCTTTTCTTCTTTAGTGTGAGAAGATCGGACAGAATTAAGGTGGATTAATGTTGCCGAGCTGCTTTTAGTCGTTCAACTTCTCACTCCAAAGATACTCATTCTCCTTCTCTCTCTTTCTCCATCTGTCTCTCTATCTATCTATCTATCTCTCTATCTATTTCTTACTTTAGCATGATCCTTCATAACAAGGGGATTAATTTCAAGAACAAGCTGAGAGAGATCGACGTCTTCTATGTCGTCTATGTCGTTCACGATGGGACTCAGCTTTTCCCGAAATGATTTGCTAAATTTCCATGTTAAAAGTCAGTCGCATTTACACTTCGACGAGACAAATAGTTTCTTTGGTAAATAAATTAACGAGAGAGAGAGAGAGAGAGAGAGAGAGAGAGAGAGAGAGAGAGAGAGAGAGAGAGAAAGAGAGAGAGAGAAGGAAAGAGATAGAGATCGAAGTATATCTTAGTAAGTACTTTGATATTACGTGGTATCTCGTTTGAAACTAATACACACAGAAATTTATTTATTCACGTGTCTACGGATTACACAGTACTCTCGGCCGTACTTCACACATATGTACATCGTAACGCGATTAAATATCAATGAAAAGTAATATTGCAAATAATCGTTTGATTTCCTAGTGATATTCTCTTCGTAATTTATGTTACGTTTAAAGTATTGATTTTCGTTTGAAAAGAAAAGAAAAAAAAAAAAGCAAAAGAAAATTGTTATGAATTCCGTAATAGCTACCTGATATGAATTCGATAATAGCTACCTCTACGAAATAAATGGCAATACATATTGAATTGCTTCCTGTAAATAGCCTATCGAATTTTATTTGAAACATTAATTCGTTTATGTCATTTATTTAATCATTAAGATCGTAAATTTTTCAGCCATATCGTTTAAAATAAGACACTCTGTATATTATTTCTTTGATAGATATAAAGAGAAAGAGAGAAAGAGAGAGAGAGAGAGAGAGAGAGAGAGAGAGAGAGATGTCATGCTTTTCGAAACGAGTTCGTTTTTTTTTTATTTTCTTTTTTTATCGCGAAAGTAAAGATCGATTTCTCTTGGTGCCGAGTAATTTTAGTCTAAATAATTGTAAGTGACCTGGCATCGGATGAATCCATTCGTTGGTATTATAAATAAAACTTAAACGTATCGCTTTATTAGATTCTAACGAAACTGGACGACTTCTTTTTTTACTAAAGATAAATATATATATTTTTTGTAAACGGAAATCGAAAAGAGATACGATTCTTTTATTTTTGAAAAAACATTCTTATGCTCTTATTTCGTCAATTTTTCCATACGAAATATTGAAAAGTTGAAAAAAAGGACAAGAGAAAAGAGATTAAAGAAAAAAAAAAAAAAGAAGAAAAAAAAAAAACGAAAGAAAAACTCGGAAAGCTGCTATTGACCAAAAACTATTCCCTTGATGTTTTTCCATCTTTATTTTTTCTTCTTTCCTTTTTTTCCTTTTTTACTTTTGTTGTTTCTCACCAATACAAATACACTTTCGATATTTCATGACTCGAAACTCTCGTACGATATCGACAACCAACGGAATATTGATAATACTATGCATCGAGCATCTGGTAACCATCTAACGGATATCCGAGATCGATCGATTTATTATTCATCTTTCTATCTCTATCCCTTTCTCTCTCTAGTATATATATGTTTGTGTATACGTGTGTGTGTGAGAAATAAGATAAGGTGCCATTTTTGTCGTTCCTTTAAAAAATGTTTATTAAATCTCTAAGTTACTAACTCTAAGAAACGTAACTCTTCTTATCGATAATAATAGAAATCTAAAATATGAATGCGTGCTACGTAGCCAGGAATGTTTCAAACGAAAAATTTTATTGCGTATTAAAAGATAAGAAAGAAAAAGAAAAGAAAGAAATTAATATAAGATAATATAAATGAGAGGAAATCTTTTCCACGTTTATTACCACGGTAGAAATGATAAAGTTTGTAAGAATAATAAGTGAAAAAGGAAAAAATGAAAACGGGAAAAAAAGAGGAAAAAAGAAAAAAAAAAAAAAAAGAGGAATGGAAATTGAATCGGAAACGTTCAAAGAAAATTTCTCTTCTAATTCCTTATGATTCTCATTTTGAAATAACATATCTCATGCAAGATTTCATATGTTCTCTCTCTCTCTCTCCATCTCCCTCTATCTCTCTCTTTATTTTTATCACATAAATATCCGAATAACCCAACATTCTCGTTAGTCATTCGCAAACACGGAAACACTCATTAAATAAAAGAGAAAGATAAAAAGAGAATAAGAGAGAGAAAGAGAGAGAGAAAGAGAGAGAGAGAGAGGGAGAGGGAGAGAGAAACGCAAGTAAAACTTTTTTCCATAAAATAAATCCTGGATACGATTTTACCATAGAACGAGGTAGTAGTTGATAGTAAGAAACAGAGAATCCTGAGAGATGAAGAAAGAACGAGAGAGACAAACAGAGACAGAGACAGACGGAGAGAGATAGATATATAGATAGAGAAAGAGAAAGAGAGAAAGAAAAAGAGAGCTAGAGAGATTTCTAGTGAAAAAAAAAAACAAAAATGGAGGAAGCTGAGGGCTCTAATTTCGCGGCTATTTGCAGGACGATCCGTCGCATCCCATCCAGCCGATGATCCCGACGCGAGCACTCAGGATCTCATAAAAATTTCTTTTTTCTTTTCTTTTCTCTTTTTTGCACTCTTTCTCTCTCTCCCCCCCCTCTCTCTCTCTCTCTCTCTTTCTCTCTCTCTTTCGAGCTCGTCGAGGATTGAAATATCACCTGCGAGCTCTTCCACACGGTCGCGACGCGGATAACGGACGAGACTGGAATGGATTATCGATCGGTCCATATTTCAGCGGCCTGGCTAAATTGATAATGAAATCGCCGTCGGTTTACCACTCTTCCTCTCTTCCTTTCTCTCTCTGTCTCTCTCTCTCTCTCTCTCACTCACTCACTCTAGCTCTCTCTCTCTTTCTTTTTCTTTCTTTCTCATTCCTTCTTTCCTTCTGTCCTTCTCTACCAATCCTCTCCAACGTCGTCATCGAATCGACGCGAAGTTTTTCTTCTTCTTTATTTTATCTCTTTTTTTCTTTTTTTGTTTCATATTCTTTCTTTCTTTCTTTTTTCATTCCTTTTATTTCCTACATTAAAAGACCGCCAGGAAAAAAATTTCTCTTATATCCTTCCAATTAAATATGGTGACCTCCCATAATCCCTCCTCCCACTTAATAAATGTCCCAGCTCGACAAACTTCATACTCGCGTACAGATTATTTTTTTTTTTTATTTCTTTCTTTCTTTTTTTTTTTTTCTTCATTCATTCGCCGCGATCGAATCATCGGATCTCTTTCGGTTTTATCGTTTCAATTTGACGATGATCTATGACGTATGAAATTATTGATCTTGTTTTGTTGATTTATGAAAAAAAAGGAAGAGATGATTCTTGTTTTCTTTTCTTTTCTTTTTCTTTTTTTTCTTTTTTGAGGAGGGAACAAATAACCTTCGTATCGAATGAAATTAATAAGTTAATAATGAAGTTAATAATTTATTAATATTAATGAATTAGTTTACTTTTTCCAACTTCACGGATTAACATCCTTTTTCTCTCTCTTTCTCTCTCTCTCTCTCTCTCTCTCTCTCTCTCTTTTCTCTAAACTTAGCCGACGTCGGCATCGAGTCGATCGATTTTTTTCTCTTTTCTTTTCTCTTTTTATTTTTCCTTTCGTTCCCTTTCGACCGCGGAGAAAAAAAAATTCTCTTATATCCTTTCAATTAAATGATGCCCGTACTCACGTTCGGATTATTTTCTTTTTTTTTGCTTTATCCCAACTCTCCCCGCACTACACACCCCGTCTCACTCCTCCCTCTCTCCCTTCTTCCGAGAATTTTCATTTAAATTTCGATAAATATCAAATTCTTGTTTCTTTTAATCATATAGATATAATAAAAAAAGAAAAAGTCGGAGTTCGTTTTTTTTGTCTTTTTTGTTTTTAATAGGAATAAATAATTTTCGTATCAAATAAAATTAACAAATAAAATATCCTCTCGTTAGAATTATTTTAGTATTTCGAACTTTCCAATTTATCATCCTTCCTCCCTTTCTCTCTCTCTCTCTCTCTCTCTCTCTCTCTCTCTCTCTCTCTCTCTTTCTTGTTTTTTTTCTTTTCTTCTATCTTTTTCTCTAACCCTCGCAAACATCGTCGTAGTCGTCGTAGTCGTCGTCGTCGGGTCGAAAGATTTTTTTTTTCTTTTTCTTTTTTTCTTTCATCCCTTCGACCGCAAAGAAAAAAAAAATTCTCTTATATCCATCCAATTAAATGGTGCCCCATACTCACGTCCAGATTATTTCCTTTTCCCTTCCTTTCTCCACCCCCTCTCCTACACCTTCATTTCCATCAGAGTTTGCATTTAAATCTCACGACGATTTCGATATCAAATTATTGATCTTTTCATTTTTAATTATACAAATACAAAAGTTCTTATTCTCCATACGATTCTCCGTACGAATAAGTTTTAATAGGGAATAAAAATTAAATGAAAAGCATTCTTTTTCCAATTCAAAATTTCCTATGTAACTTCCGAAAGATATGTTTTGTTCGATCGCAAAAAAAAAACAAGAAAAGAGACAGAAAAAAGAGAGAGAGAGAGAGAGAGAGAGAAAGAGATAACACGCTTCTACGTTCTTATATTTTTGTTTTGTTTATTTTTCTTTCCCTTTCCTTTCTTTTTTTGTTTCGTTTCGTTTTGTTTAATTTCGATCTTCGAAAAGATTCTGTAGTACGGAGTATACGAGACGAGCCTGATATCCCGTGCACGAATTTTAAAAAGCGACTTCGATTTTTGCCGATATATCAGGAAAATCCGTTCGTCTCGGATATTTTCCAAGCGAGAGGATCTACGTAGCGAAAATCGTCAATTTTTCTATGATTTCTAACGTCCGTGAGGAGAAAAAAGGGATAGGTACGTACATACGTACGTACATATCTCAGGGAATACTTGAAAGTTGGTATGTACGCGTGTATGGAAGCAAATCGGTACATGATAGAAGTACGAAGAGAAATTTGAATTCTACTCTTACTTTAAGGATCCAGTGACACGAAAGGGAATGCGTATCTATAGATTCGTCTCCGATACGATTTTCTATTATACATTTATAGATATAGTACATTTCTCTGGTTTAGTCGAGCCAACCAATCAAAATCGTTAACTCTCTTCATACATATCACAAATATCTACGTACATAAGTCACGAGGATGAACGATAAAGAAAATTTCTTTTTAAATTCCTTCAAAAAAGAAAAAGAAAAAAATAAATAAATATAAATAACGATAACAACGACGATGATTCTAAAGTAATAATAATTTTTAACAAGTACAGTAATAAAAAAAAAAAAAAATCTCTATCGTCTCGTTCGAACTCGATATTTAATACGAAATCTTTTTAAATCGATATCATTTTCATTCGCTCAACTGCGAATATATTCGTGTGGGTGTAGATATAAGTGCACACGTATGCGTACGTTGTTCTCTTTCGGTCGACATATTAACCGACGTTAATTCGTCCGACAAATAAATTTATGAAAAAAAAAAAATAATAATAATAATAATAAAAAAGAAAAAAAAAGTGAAAAAGGACCAATCTCCGAAGAATATCTCCGATCAATTTTTCCCACTCAATTCGGCTTGACGCGTTCGACGATTCGATTTTATCGTCGATTCGTTCAGTTCACGTAACGAGACTTATCTGTAGCTCGTATAATTTGAAAAATTGGTTACCGAAGAGCACGACCTCGCTAGAAAATTTTGTTCGATGGTCTAGCCATTCAACGCGCTTCGCATGAACCGATAACACTGACCCACATTAATTCTTGATATTTCACGTTGATATAATCATTTCAAACGGATCCTGATTTTGTTGGATTTTCTTTATCGAATATAAAAGAGAAAGAAGAAGAAGAAACAAAATTTGAATAACGCGATCCATTGAAACGGATCTTGATTTTATTCTTTTTCAAATATAAAAACGAAAAAAAAAAATAAATAAATAAAAGGAAAAGAATTTTCAACGTCGCTCTTCAATCCTTTTGAAATATAAATTACGAAATATAATATCTATTATAGAAATGTATCTTCATTTCATTTCATTATATTTTTTATATCATATTTTAACTTATGTTATCGATTTAAAGCAAGTGTAATAGCTAGCGTGATTTAAATCTGTCTATAGTTGTTTAATGATTTTTCAAGAAAAGTTATATATAATACCTAATAGATTCATATCGAAAATTACGTTTGATTCATTCATAGAGAAAGAATTGAATAATTTTAAAGTTAAATCACTTAGGATATACTTATATAATACTTGCTCTTACATCTTAAATTTATTAAGGCAAATAATATCGTAAAAGAATATTATCATTAACTTTGACCTGATTTTCTACTAACCATGTATGTCAGCCATCGTCATAATGTGTAATTTAATTGAATTTTAAGTCTTTTCATCGTCATATTAGTAAACTTAATTAGCTACGTGAAATATATATTTTGAAGAACGTAATTAATTATCTATCCATTGTCTCTGTGCTTTCGAAAGTAGTCAAGGGTGTGGTGGTAATGGTGGTGGTGGTGAGTGAACGGGGTTGGTGAGATAGAGAGAGTAAGGGATGCAGAAGAGGAAACGGGTATGAGTGGCGTACAAGGAAGATTAGAAGAGAGAATTAAGCCCGAGGGGTCTAACGACGCGCTTCTTTGACGTTGGCACGCGTGTGTCTCTGAGCTTCCCTTCGAACCCTTATGCGCTCGCGTGCACACCAAGTTAACACGCATTTAGGGGTATGTAGCCGGAACAAAAGTTTTCGATGCACACCATCAAGTCCTCTGCGAGAGCAGAGATAACGCCATATGCTTAACCTTACGGAAGAAACGTACCTATACCTTTAGGAGTAACTTAGCTATATAGTTATATACTTTATTTTTTAAAAGGAACAAAGAGAGAAGTATGTTCAAAAAAAATATCAAGACAGAGAGAGAGAGAGAGAAGGGATTCAAAGATTAGAATTTTGATTGTAATTATTAACTTAATATTTTAATGTAGAGATTGGAAATTGTCGATTTTTTGCTTAGTTATGTATTTTATATATACATTTTTTTCTGTTTTGTTTTGTTCGTTTTTTTGTCCCATTTTGTTTTTGCTTCCATTTTTACTTTCGTTTGAAATTATTCCTGCAACTTTTGTTGGAATTGTAATTCAAAATTCAATCATTTCAATCGTATTTGGAAATATTATCTTTCTTCTTCTTCATTTTCTAATTAATTAATTTTCATTTTTAAATCATTCCTCAATTAGAATTTATTCTAATCGTCACGCTTCTAAAGTTACATGCATATATATATATATATATATATATATATATATATATATATATTTAATTATTTCTGTCATTATTAAATCATTATCTATTTTTGCAATTATATCATCATTAAAAAATAAATATTTGAAAAGAAAAAAAAATAAGATTGGAAATATCCAGAGACAAGAAGAAAGAAAAATAAAAAGAGAGTGATCTACCTTGACCTTGCAAAAGATTATGATCCTACTACTAAAAGATTATGATTCTACTCGGGGAAAGAAAAATAAATATAAAAGTAAAAAAAAAAAAAAAAAAAAAGAAAAAAAAGAGAGAGAGAGAATTTCCTTCCTCCTAGTCTTTCAGTCGAAACATACACAAACGCATACACACACATACGCACAGTGGACCGTACAAATTTTTCTACTTCTTCGTATAAATGTCATTGGATAAGCACGCTCGAGTCTACTCTGGCAGACATGTATCCTCTCTCTCTTTCTCTCTCTCTCTCTCTCTCTCTCTCTCTCTCTTTTCTTCTCATTCTTTCTCTCTCTTTTTCTTTTTCTTCTTCTTTTTCTTTCCCATCGCGTTTTCAAGATTCCTTTTCCCTTGGGTCGCATGTAATATTAACGCAACATCCAAGAGAATAGCTAGCCACTGGAGAAAAATACGAGGGAAGAGAGACAAAGAAAAAGAGAAAGAAAGAGAGAGAGAGAGAGAGAGAGAGAGAGAGAGAAAGAGGGAAAAAGTAAGAGAGAAAGATATAGAGAGAGAGAGAAAAAAGAATATAAAAAAGAAAGGTTAAGAAGGAAAGAGTTGTCTTTCCCGTGACCGCACACCATTTTAATATTATACTCCCGAAATCGAATAACTTCAGCTTGAAAATGGAGGAGGGAAAGGTCAGGACACTTTACTCCCTCTTGAAAATGGCGGAAAAACGATATCTTGGTACGTGACGAGATGAGTGGATGAAGGAAACGGAAGAGGAAGAGGATGAGGAAGAAGTAGTGAAGGTGGAAGAAGAGGGTTCGGTTTCTTCTAGTTTAAAAACAAGAGAAAAGGAAGGAAATAAAAGAGGAGGGGGAAAAGTAAAAAAAGAAAAAAAGAGGAGAAGAAAATAGCTCACTTATCATTTCTCAAATGTCATTGAACATGAAGAAACGATCGAATCTCGATCAGTCGATTTTTTTTTTTTTATGACTAAACTTCAACACCTCGATGCTCGAAAAGTAAGATAACGTAGGGAAAATTTCTTACGAAAATTTTCTTACGTTTATTGAGATAAAGACGTTTCTTTTAGAGATCGATTCGGGGATATTCAAACTCGCTCAAGATGAAAATAATGAGTATTCGATGAATTTTCTTACGGTGATAAATTCATATCGATATTATTCGTTAATCATTTTACGAACGATCTTTTCTTTTTTCTCTTTTCTTTTTTCCTTCTTTCGTATCTACGAAAATATTAAAGTGTACTTTATGTAGTATTATTCGTAATTACAATGCGATACATACGCGATGAATATAATTTATATTTTATCGTATATATTAAAAAAAAAAAAAAAAAAAGAAAGAAAAGAAAGGGAAGAAAAATATATTTTGGATAGGCGGTAACAATCAAACCTGATCCAACAATGAACGAATAAAATTTAAAAAAAAAAAAACCTTGAAAGATGCATACGTGTGTAAGCCGTGTAAGCGCGTAATTGAAAAAATAACGTGACGTTGCAAATAATCATAAATAATATCCTACAATACAACTCATATCAATTATATCGAAAACGATGAAAATCATTTCGAACGATATTGTGTAATTACAAATGGAAACTCGTTCGATTTTCGATCTGAATCAATAAAGTGAACGAGGAAAACAAGAAATTGATCGTCGGATCTGTCGGAATTAATAGTCGAGGGAAAGGGTAAAAAATGTTTTTCTCTCTTTTTCGTTTTTTTTTTTTTTTTTTTTCATTTAGATAAGAAGAAAAAAAGATTTCTCTTCTATTTTTTCTTTTTTTCTTTTTTTTTTTTTTTTTTTTTTTTGAGAAATTCTTGTCGGTCGATCTAAAGGAAAATTTAAATGGTAGAGAATCGTGACTGCGGAATGGTATAGAAGCTTTCTGTGGTAAACGGTCGGTGACCGGACCAAGATTATACGGTTGGTGCGTTGTGGATCTCGGTCGTTTGTCGGTTTTACCCGTACGGTTTTGTCAGCTATACTCGAGAGAGAAAAAGAGAGAGAGAGAGAGAGAGAGAGAGAGAGAGAGAGAGAGAGAGAGACAAAGATAGAGATAGAGAGAGAGAGAGAGAGAGAGATAGAGAGAGATAGAGAAAGAGAGCGAGAGAGAAAGAGAGAAGGGTAGTTTGGAAATTCATGCGAGTGGAGGCATACGCACTTATTTACACTAACTCGAGTATCTATTTTCGCAATCGTCGCGAGTTATTAACGGATACTCGCCTTCTGCTGGCCTTTACTCTCCATTACGTTCATCGTCTAGATATAATAATAGTTTCACACTAACGATAACGACTCAACTTTTCTACAATTTCTTTAATACGTAGATATATGGTACATATACACTTGGGTCTCTTTTTTCTTTTCTTTTTTTTTATTCTACATTCGCGTTCACGCGATTGCGAAAGAAATGCACATCGATTGGTTAGCGAGAAATTTTACGAAAATCGTGGATATTATTTAAGAAAATATTTTGTAGTTTTTTTTTTTTTTTTCTTTCTTATTCTTTCATTCAACACATTGTTATTAATTTCTTTCTTTGTTTTGTTGTTTTATTAAATAAAATGTGTTTTTATTGAAGGCAGTGTTATAACCTTTTAAATTACTTTTTTGTTTAGCTTCCGTCGGTTTGATATAAGTTTTGTAAATCAATTTTTTCCTGACCTCTTTTTTATACGATTTCTTTTTTCTCACAGTATGTATCAACCATACAAAAAGAGACTCAGGTATATATATATATATATATATATATATATATATATATATATAATTGTATATGTTAAATGAAATATTCGAGTTTTAATGAAATGGGAAACTATTGATTTTATTTCAAATTTGTATTATAAAAGTTGTATGATTTTGAAAATGACATGAGATGAATTAAATTTATATTCCATTAAAAAAAAGAAAGAACTAACAAACAAACAAAAAATAAATTTGACTTTAAAATTTTCGGAATTAACCAACCAATCTTCCCTACTCGACCTGTAAAAAAAAGATTAAGAAATAGCACCATATAACATGCGCCATTCGCATCAAACGAATCTGTAAAAAAAAAAAAATCCAGAAAAAAATTTGGTAGATTTTATCCCTCACGAGATATTTCCAATTTTCCGAGATAAACGGGACCCTCCCTTACACACATACAAATATACACACACAGATGTGTATGTGAGTATATAAATGAAAGAAAGAGAGAAAGGCAGAAAGTGAGATACACATATATATATATATATATATATATATATATATATATATATATATCATACGTATATATACTTACATATCATATATATCATACATATATATATATATATCCATGTATGCATATATATATATACATATTGTATACATATATATATGCATATATATTATATGAATATATGTATATATATATATTATATGTATGTATGCATACGTATGACATATATATATGTATGTATGTATGTATATATATGTGGATATAGAGAAGAGAGAGAGAGAGAGAGAGAGAGAGATGCAAAAAGTGAGAGGCAATTTTTATGCCATTCCACCACGAAGGGATCACGCTTCGTCGCTGTCGCTGGCGCGAGAACCGAATTAACGTGTTAACCGCGCACGTGACAAGCAAAATCCTCCTACCATATCATAGTCACTGTTCTCACAGCGAGGCGTTAACGCGTTGACTACGATGATTGGCACTTGGTTTTCTCGACTTTTCTATGGGTATATGTATAATACAAAAAAAAAAGAAATGTTGATGGATTAATTTATCGGCCATTATTACGATCGTAGAATAGGAAATAGAGAAAACCATCGACGGGATTATACATCGGGGATACTCAAAAGCATCAGAAATTTTCGATGGACTTATAGAGGAAGAGAAGTTGAAGTCCACGTTAAAATAAATCGTTTAACAACGTGTATCTTCTCGTTTCGATCGATCGATCGATCGATCGATCGATTTTTAGTTCGTTCGTTTGTGAGAACACCGAAATGAGAAGACGTTACGTTTCGTACGGATTCCATTAAATTCGAGGAATAAAATTCATTAAGAAAAGAAAAAAAAAAAGGAAAAAGAAAAGAAAAGGTTAGTTCTTCGTACAATTCGTTGGAAGTACAAATTCGATTTTATATGTATATATACGTTATATGGACTATACATAGCCGCAAATGTGGACATTAAATATATGATATAACGTTCACGTCGGATATTAAATTAAATTTATTGTATAATATGAATTTATATATATATATATATATATATATATATATATATACATGTTGTGTGAAGACCCTACCTTACAAGGCTTTCATCGCCTGTAAAATCCGCTACTGCGTGAAAGGCATAAATCTTGTTATCGTTAGCACTACAAGTTATAATTTAGGTTTTCATTATTATTACTGTTATTATTATTATTATTATTATTATTATTATTATTATTATTATTATTATTATTACTATTAAAAGAACAGATTTAAAGTTTCACGAAGTAAAAAGTAAAACTCGATAAAAAATAAATATGGTATATCAGTTTCCTTCGAAAATGTTGGATAAACGCTCTTTAAGAGTTTCCAACAAAGTTTAGTAAACAATCGCGCCAGGGTAAGGAATAATAATCGCGAAGCATGATGAATAATAAATAACTAAGAACGAAGAAATTTTATAGTATTCGTAAATAATGATGAAGGAAGATGATGAGAAGAATCAAAACCAATTTACCATCCTACTATTGTATTTCACGATAAAACATTATTTCAGTTTCTTTTTCGCCACACTTTTTTTCTTTTCTTTTCTTATTTTTTTCTTTTTCTTTTTTGAAGAAGAAGAAGTAGTAGCAAAAGAAGAAGAAAAAGAAGAACGAAGAAAAACGAAGAAGTAAGTCCAATTAATTTCAAGATAATGATGATAAAAGAAGACGAAGATGGGAGTCGGAATCAATTATTGTTATTAAATTAGAAAAGATTTTCCTGACTGTCTTCTCGAAATGAAATAATGAAAAGGAAGAAAGAGGAAAAAAAGAGAAAGGAAAATAGAAAACAGAAGAGAGGAAAAAAGAAATAAATGGGAGATGAAATTAGCCTAAAACAAAAAAAAAAAGAAAAAAAAAGAAAAAGAGAAAGAAGAAAAATGAAACAAAAAGGAACGGAAAAGAGAAAGGAAAGAAATATAATCGGAAGAGAATCTTTTAAAAATAAAGCGTAATAAACGAATAAAAATAAATATGTGATATGAAAGTATATAAAATAAAAAAATTTTCTCTTGCAAAAGCGAGAGAGTGATAGAGATAGAGATAGAGATAGAAATAGAGAGAGAAAGAAAGAGAGAGAGAGAGAGAGAGAGAGAGAGAGAGAGAGAGAGAGATTTATTCAGCAGGTCTTTCTTTCGAGTCTGCGCGAAGAATATATAGGTACTTACTTACTTTCGTGCGCACGTACACACACGCACGTACTACACGTCCGTTCGCTTATGTACGCGTTGCACGAAGTTATGGTGCTCACGCGCACTCACACGCGACAAGACTCAATCCGACGCGTCGCGACGCGGCGCGACGCGACGCGACGTACGGACAGAGATATCGAGAGGAAAACACGTGCAATCCCGTCTCTGAAGAGCATAAAAAACAACGAGAGATTTTCTTTCAAAAGAAAGAAAAAAAAAGAGGAAAAGAAGAAAAAGAATAAGAGGAAGAAGAAATACAATAGATTAAGTAACGATGATAAATTTTACGAATATAAATTTAACGATATTCTATTCTAAAAATTATTATTTATATTATTAAGATTTTAATTATAAGGAATATTTGTAAATCACGAAGATTGTGTGTGGGTGTGTGTGTGTATGTAAGTATTATACATAAGTTTTTTTAATACTTTGCATTGAATAATAAAAATACTAATAAGAATAATATACATCGTGTCGTGTTAAATGAATGATTGAATAAAAAACTTGCCGTGATTTAGTTGTCAACGTGTTAACGATCCAGCGATCCAGGAATCTTCGTGAAGCTGTTCAAAAGAAGATTTTTTGGACGAGCAAACGGACGAGGGACGGTAGAAGTCACGTTCGATCGAATTCGATTTTGCTGTTTCTTTCTTTTTTTATTTCTTATTTCTTTTCTCTTTCTTGTTTCTTTCTCTTTTTATCTCAGTTTACGAGCGCAGCGAACGATGATCGATGATGTATCACCGAGTCGAAAAAAGAGGGTTGAATGGGTGGTAGTAGTGGTGGTGGGTGGGTGGGTAGGTAGGTAGGTAGGTAGGTAGGTAGGTAGGTAGGTAGGTAGGTAGGTAGGTAGGTAGGTAGGTAGGTAGGTAGGTAGGTAGGTAGGTAGGTAGGTAGAGGGTGGTAGGTTGGAGGGTGGTAACAAAGTGGTCGTGGGCTATTGTTGGTGTCGAGTTGTGGACAGGTCGATTGGATAGGTCGGTTGGTTGGTTGGTTTGTTGGTTGATTGCTTGGCTGGCTGGCTGGCTGACTGGCTGGCTGACTGACTGGTTGGTT
Organism: Vespula pensylvanica; assembly: GCF_014466175.1. Lineage (NCBI taxonomy): Eukaryota > Metazoa > Arthropoda > Insecta > Hymenoptera > Vespidae > Vespula > Vespula pensylvanica. The sequence continues at coordinate 7,263,961 of NC_057687.1, read as the reverse complement.
GGTCGGTCGGTTGGTCGGTTGGTTGGTCGGTCGGTCGGTCGGTTGGTCGGTCAAGTGGTAGTAGTAATAGTAGCAGTAGATTAGTAGTAGTAGTAGTAGTAGTAGTAGTAGTGGTTGTAGTAGTAGTAATAGTAATAGTAGTAGTAGTAAGAGAGAGAAGAGAGAGAGAGAAAGAACAGGTATAGGTTCTGGACCTGGATGAGATGGTACGTGGTGCAGCAGGGCCGGGGGCTGACGCGACACTGCTCGCGGGCGCGTATACGCGACTCGCGGCCGTGCGCATCAAGTGACGCGCATCCGGCCCTCGTCTCATGTGCGCTGCCCGATATACCCAATCCCAGATCTATGAGAGTAAGATATATATGTAGGTAGGTAGGTAGAGATAGATGTAGTAAGGGTACCTTGGAGAACGCTACCTACATTTTTCGAACTAACTTTCCAAAAAATACTTTTCTTATAGATAGATATATTTCTGTCTATATGCTCTCATATACACTGTGTATGTATGTATATATGTATGTGTGTATGTAATACTTTTCTTATAGATATATTTCTATCTTCGTGTAGGTATCTACGTACGTATGTTTCCTCTCTACTTAGGTATATCTCTGTGTATTTTTCGATCCTTCCCAGTTACTATCTATTGCTACGTTTACATGAAAAAGGAAAACTTTTTTCGAATATATTTTCTACCAAGTTTCCAAGAGTTCGTTTAATTTTATCATCCGTTCTCTCTTACTGTACATACATACTTATTAAATATATATATATATATTTATATTTATTTATTTATTTATACACATACGTTTTAGATAATTTTACTATACACTATATTTTCATTTTCTTTAAATATTTCTTTTTTTAAAAATGATTCGATATAGTTTATTTTTTGTTCGGTTGTTTTCTCCATCTCTTTTTTTCTTTTTTCTTTTTTCTTTTTTTCTTTTCAATGGATCGACAAGAAAAAACTTTATTGATCGAGAATGATACGATGAGAGGTAAATAAGGGTAGTAAAGTCGCGAAAGATCGCACGACCCTCGTGAATCCCTGTGGCAACAGGTGAAATAGTGAAAGAGATAGAGATAGAGAGATAGAGAGATAGAGAGAGAGAGACAGACAGAGACACACAGATAGAGAGAGAGAGAGAGAGAGAAAGTAAGAGGGTGAGAATCGAAGAGGTACGAAAGACGCGTAACTTTTCGTGAGCTTGAACGACCTGAATACCAATGCCGAAATTCCTTTTTTGCCCCGTTAACTCTTTGCTCCTGTTGTCGAACTTTATTCGTCACGTTTACGATCTAGTTTTTATGGATCGAAGGAGAAAGAAAAAAAGAAAAAGGAAGAGAAAAAACCGATAAGAACCATCCAGGACAAATCGTTACGAGCGACGGAACGAGAGGGAAAGTATTTTTTTTTTTTTTATATTTTCTTTTTTAACATTTCCACGTCTTCCAAAGCTATATCTACATATTTATCTATGAACAGAAATAGGAAAAAAAATGAAAAAAGAAAAAGAGTAAAGGAAAAAGCTATAGAATCAATTCACAATTTTTGTATCAATCATTCTGTAGTTTTTTAATAATCCGATTTCGCTCTTCGTGTCCTTTAGCGAGCATCCCTTCCTTTGTTCTTTTTAGAATGCTGGATGCCTTTCAAATGGTTCCTTTGTTCTTAAAAAAAAAAAAAAAAAGAAAAAAAAAATTGAAGAAGAAGAAAAAAGAATTCGCGTTTTATTCTTTACGGGGTACCTGAATTTTCTCTCTCTCTCTCTCTCTCTCTCTCTCTCTTTCTGTTTTTGTTTTCTTTTTTTTTCTTTTCTCCTTCGAAGCGAAGCAGCTGTTTTACATACAATCCACTTCTCCACCATACCTTTCGGGAATAACGAGCTCGTGCCAATTATTTCTCTTTTGGTTTCGTTTTAAACGGATTATTAAAATAGGAAAATATACATTCTATTCAAAACCTCCCGGCATTGCGCGGCACAAAGATACGGATATTAAAAGCGGAGAAACGTTAAAAGGAGAATAATTCAGGATCTTTATCGATACGACTTTATCTCAGTAGACCTAAATTCACCTTCGTTTTATTATCACTAGCAATTCATTCGTTCAATATTATTACGAATACCAAGTGGGAATCAAAACGACGGATTTATAAATATTTTTCTTTCGGTATTATCCAAATCTTTAATTAATAAACTAATGTTAACTAAAACACATCTTCATTATTATGAAATTAAATTAAACGAAAATAACGACAAATTAATTATTCTTTTTCTCCAAATACTCTTCGAATTATAATAATAATAATAATAATAATAACAACAACAACAACAAATAATAATAATAATAATAATAAATAAATAAATAAATAATAATAAGCAGTTGTTATCGTCATTATCCTGAATAAAAAAAAAAAAAGAAAAAGAAAAAAGTAATATTAATAAAAAAATATAAAGAAAAGGAATAAGTAAAGGGGAATAATATAGAGCTTCTAGATTTTAATTCACTCTTACTCCTTTCAATAATCCTCGTTCGCTGAGAAAATTTGCGCCTGCGCCATATTTCGCGCCAACTCGAGGGCCTTTAATCAAGTGAGATCCAACGAGCCGAGACACACCCCGAAGATATTCTCGGGGTTATAACCTATAAACGCTAACTCGTCGTCTAAAGTTGGTACATCGCATCCCGGGGCCGGGAGCTAAGCATAAATTAAAGACACTTCTCGTGATACGGACAAACGCCAACCAGGAGATCATCCAATTTCGCCAAAAAGAATAAGAAGAAGAAGAAGAAGAAGAAGAAGAAGATGTCACTTGGAAATCGCGTTAAATCTTCCGACGACATAGCGACGACACTTGAGAATGTGACGTTGGCATTAACGTACGATCGATCTTGTCAATCAATCATACAGACCCCTCTGATCGCTATCGAGAGGATCACGAGGAAAATAAAAATGAAATAAAAAAAATTTCCAGGAATTCAGGAAAAGAAAAGGATACATTTGTAGCAACGTGATCGACTGAATAAATTTCTATTAAAATAAAATGATTGATTTATCTATACGATCATGATAAAATAATTAACGCAAATACGCACGGGATTGCGAGAGAAACAAAGAAATGAAAGAAATTTGCACGTATTTGGGAAAAGGAAAGGATACATTTGTAGCAACGTGATCGACTGAATAAATTTCTATTAAAATAAAATGATTGATTTATCTATACGATCATGATAAAATAATTAACGCAAATGCACGTATGCTTTGTAATTTGTACGATGTAATAACGATCGTTTATTATGTATTTCTTTTGTTCTCCTTTAAGAAATACACGTACATACGACAGTCTAATGATTGTTCGATTGTTTTGTTCCTTTTACTTTTTTACAAACAAATATGACGAATGTAAAACACAAATTTTATCTATTACATGCAACTAGATTTCAATGATATTATATTACGATTATAACCGTATATCATACTGTACCCCCTATACGTAGACATTTATCAGGAAATATAAAATCTCATTTCTAGCAAAATTAATAATAGAATAAAATAAGATATATAAATTGATATTAAACAATCTAACGTAGAGATATCAATCCTATACCAATGATAAATTTTTATTTTATAGAATCTATAAGTTCTGTACTATATATAGTTACTAATATACATAATAATACAGATAAGCGTGTTCACGTATGTATTTGCAGTACATACGACGCTCAATGTTAAAGAGCCTCTCAGCAATATCGGAGGAAGTAGGAGGTCAGAGAGCGAAGCTGCCAGGACCTGGAGGATACGGAGAGTGTAATGTAAACTAATTAGCAGCGAGTCTACGGCAATTAAGGCCGGTGGAGTGGCTCGCACTGACATTCCACCGAACAGCCTCCTCCTCATCCTCCTCATCGTCCTCATCGTCGTCGTCGTCGTCCTCATCGTCGTCGTCGTCGTCGTCGTCGTCGTCGTCGTCGTCGTCATCGTCGTCGTCGTCATCGTCGTCAACGTCGTAGTCGTCGTAGTCGTCGTAGTTGCGTTCTCTTCAGTCTCTACTTCGACGACAACGAGCCATTAGATTTCATCGAGATCGAAACCCGAGTTACTAACTTTCCTTGCGATATTTCTCTATCTACGTATGCGTGTGTGTACGTGTGTGTGTGTGTGTGTGTGTACATTGATTTTTTCAAACGTTCAATAATGAGAACAAGAGTACGCTTAAAAACGATTTTTCTACTTATCGCACGAGCAATTATTATTCTTCCGTACGAACGATTCCATACATTAATGAGGAAACTTATTCAAAATTATACGACTTATTCGTAATATCGAATTCAAGATGGTCGACGATCGATTTTACAAGCGAACTTTACATTACTGTCACGATGATCATCTTTCTTTTCTTTCTTTTTTTTTATATTTAATAAAATAAGGAATAGTAATTATTAAGATCATCGAAATGATTATCCTTATCGTAAAAATTAGTAAATAGATTGATGATTATTATTTTTGCACGATCAAAATCGTCTAATTCGATCAGATCGACTGATATATATATATATATATATATATATATATATATATATATATATATATATATATTGAAAATCCGATTGTATCTATGATTTTATGATTTAATGTTTCCAATGAAATCATTGTAATGGTTCGATAAAATCATTCGATCCGTTAGTAAAATAAAATATTTTAACAAAATAAAAAATTAGAACATATATGTATTAATTCGAGTATGTACGTATTCATTTCGTTATTAGTATAATAATAGAAGGAAAAAGGAATGGATAAGAGAAAAAATGAAGAGAAAACCAATTGGAATGAAGATTCGAACGAAAGAATATCGAATGTTATTTCATCTTTGATTCGAACTAATTAGCTAAGCCGATAGCTAGGCCCCGTCGAAATAACGTTCGCGGTCGACGTATCGTCGGCGTTAACGGCGTATGTATGTAGATATAACTACTAGTTCGCGTACGATCGTTAAGCTCTCGCGTCTATAACACGTGTTTACATCTAAACGTTACCGTCGTCGTAATGACGAGGCTTGATTAACAGTTCGGGGTTTGCGTTCGCGAGCGCACACAGTTAACCGCAGAATGGAATTGCGGCTTGATGGGCGCCTAAAGGATGAAACAAAATCCAGAAATAAATTTTCCCGGAGAGAGAGAGAGAGAGAGAGAGAGAGAGAGAGAGAGAGAGAGAGAGAGAGAGAGTTAGAGTTAGAAATCGCATTGCTCGAATTGGAATCTATACAAAAGAGAAAGAGAAAGAGATAAAATCATGATAATGATTAAATCGAATTTAAATGGAATATACGTAAATATTTTAAGCATTACAGTAAGCATTTCTACCTTTAAGATTTGTTTGATTTAATCGAATTCCATTGGAATTAAACAATTTGTTAATTTCATGAGATATTTATCTATATTATATATAGGTAAATATATATATATATACATACATATAATAATATAAGTATATATAATTATATACATATATGTCAATTCAAATCGGAATATTAAATGAAAACTATGAATTAACATCCTAATCAAAATTTCTCTCTTACGATTCATTAACTTCGAATCTTACTCAATTAAATTAATAACAATAGATTCACTTCGATTGTTACTTATATAACGTAAGTCAGAGAAAGAAAGAGAGAGAGAGAGAGAGAGAGAGAGAGAGAGAGAGAGAGAGAGAGAGAAAGAGAAAGAGAATTAATATCATGATAATGATTAAATCGAATATAAATTGAAAATACTTAAACATTTTAACGTCGGAATAAACATTTCTCTCCCCTTAAAATTAAATCTTATTCCATTGAAATGATAACAATTGATCCATTTCAATGGTTAGCTATATGTATCTGATGTAAGTTTCCATTGAAATGGAATACACAGATGGTTATAGAGAAAGACGTATTTCAAACGCAAAGACGAATTGTATATTGAAACGCAGGAGTAAGATTAATTAATGACAAACTGGCAAACAGTGCCAACGTAAATCCATAGAACGATTTACGTGATATAGATCTATATAGATTTCTCTCCTTCTTTATCTCTCTCTCTCTCTCTCTCTCTATTTCTATTTCTATCTATCTATTCTCTAGACATGTTAGGATGTATCATATTTTATTCATATCTAGAGAAACGAATTGGTACTGTGCCGTGAAGTCTGTCGTTCGAGATATCACACGAGATCATCGAAAATGTATTTGGATATATTTTAACACAGATACATCGTTCGATATTATCGAACTGAAATAATTTTCTAAAAATTAATTTTTCTAAAATATTTTCGAATATCATAAAAACTTCATTTACGAACAGACGAACGTTTAAAAGTTTAACGAACTTAAAACGACGTTTTATCTTACCTAAATACAAATTTAAATAGTTACTTACATACATACGAAAGGACGAAGAAAAATTTGAAAAAAGAAAGAACTTGAAGGAAAATCTCTTGAAAAGGAGAAAAGAGAAAAAGACAGAGAGTTAAAAAGAAAAATGGAAACAAAAATAACGAGCTTAATTCTTACGATTTTATATTCGTGAATTTCGTTAATATTAAGTAGTTCATTAAGTTGATCATCACGAACCATCGTTGTGAAAGTATCTTACTCTGGCAGTTTACATTGGATTTCGCAAATGATTTCGTTAATTTCGGTCGATCTCTAGGGGAGAGGGTGGTTGACGTTTATAAATCGTGACGAAACATTAAAAGGAGATAATTTCAACTAAACTTTAAGAGATGAATCTACATTAAATAAACACTTTTTCTTAATGTTTACATAAAGAAAGAAGAAGAGAGAAAAAGAGAAAGAAAGAGAAAGAGAGAGAGAGAGAGAGAGAGAGAGAGAGAGAGAGAGAGAGAATAGGAAGGTCCATACATCAGACTGGGAGTCTGGGGTTTTGCGGTAAAAGGATTAGTCGGCGCAACGAACAATTTAATTCCCTTCTACGAAACTGTAACGGCACGTCGTACCAACTACAGCTAATTAACTTACTTACTCTCAGGTTAGAACGTTAGAACACGGCCCCACGTTCAAATACTGACGACGATCATTTTACCTTTCCACAACAATCCGTTTGATTCGTCATTGACATTGTTTAAGATTATATTTCAAAGTTTACTACATATACATATAGAAAGAGAAACAGAAAGAGGGAAAGAATCATAATTACCTAAAACATTTTTCTTCTAATTCTATTTTCAATAAAAAAAGAATAAACACACTCAAAGAAAAAAAGATATATATTTTTTTTCTTATATATATATATATATATATATCTTCTATATGTGTGTGTGTATGTGTGTGTGTTCTATATGTGTGTATGTATATAAATATCTGTAAATAAAAATCTACGTACGCGAATTTCTTTCTTTTTTTCAAAAAGAAGAAGAAAAAAAAATATTTCATTGATCATTCCTCCGTACAAATATATTTTAATTGATAAACACATATATATATATATATATATATATATATATATCCGTGGTGTGGATATCGAATAAATTGATTTTCAAGCGCATACGTCACCTGTTAACGCCATTAGAAACAGGGATATTCGCTGTCAGGTTGACTGGATGACTAATCGAGGTCACTAAACCACTCGTAACGTTCCCAAAATAAAACTTCCCCAAGGTAACAGGATAACCAGGCTGCTTGTCGCGCCATTCCCGGCGCGAATTATGCAAATGGCCGAATGCATCACTATTCGAATTACGAATCATCCGCAGGCATCACGACTCCTCCAATACTTTGCCATTAACGATAGAAGAACGAAGAACTACCTTGTCGATTAAAATGGAGTAAAGTGAAACGATAAGAAAATTTTCTTTCCCTCTTTTTTAAAGTAATCGCAAACAAACGTCTTCTTCTTTCCTCTATCGTCTACTTTATAACAAAAAAAAAAAAAAGAGAGAAAAAGAAAAAAAAAAGGAAGAAGAAAAAAGAGAAAAGAAAAGAAAGAAAGAAAGTTTAGGAAGGAAAGGAAGAGTTTCGTGAGGGTGATTCGAAATACTTTTGTACTCTTTTTTTCTTTCTTCCTTTCTTTCTTTCTTTCTATACAAATAGTGCGTGAGTGCGAGGAGGGTCTATTTTAGGAGAGGAGACGTCGAAGAAGAAGAAGAAGAAGAAGAAGTAGAATAAGAAGAATAAAAAGAGTAAGAAGAAGAAGAGGGAGAGAAAAAAAAGTGGGGAATAGAACTAAGCTGGAAAGGAAGGGTAGCACCCTCTCTATCTTTCTATCTCTCTCTCTCTCTCTTTCACTCCGTGTGAAAAGAGAAAAAAGAAAGATAGAGAGAAAAGGAGAGAGAGAGAGAGAGAGAGAGAGAGAGAGAGAGAGAGAGATAGACAGACAGACAGACAGAGAGAAAGAGGGTGGCCAAAAGAAGAGTAGGTAGGTAGGTAGATACTCGTTTTCTCGTGGGAGTAAGAGAAAGATGGAAAGACTGCAGGCTCGTCGAAGGAAAAGGAAGTCGATATGGCGGAAGACGAGAAAGAGTGTATGTCTCTCTCTCTCTCTCTCTCTCTCTCTCTCTCTCTCTCTCTCTCTCTCTTTCTCTCTTTGTGTGTGTGTGTATGAGTACGAGTGAACGAGTGAGAAAGAAAGAGTAAGAGAGAAAGAGAAAGAGAGAAAGAGAGAGAGAGAGAGAGAGAGAAAAGGGATAGAGGGGAAGAGAAACGTTAGTAGAACGAGGGTAGGACGGGAGACAGAGAAGCGGAGGAGTGTCACAATAGCCTGCAGATTGGAGAGGCAGACGTACAGTCCCTGACCCGGCACTGTACAGTCTGCTTTTTCGAGAGCCTTCGTCGAGGAACCCCGTAAAATAATGCCTACCTACCGAGTATCACTCGTTACTTTTTTTCTATCTCCCTTGTTCATCACTCTTTCTCCCTTCCTATCGCTTATTTATGGTATTTCGTACTCTTTCCAATTTCCTCTTTTTATCTCTCTTTTTCTTTCTTTCTTTCTCTTTTTCTCTCTCTCTCTCTCTCTCCCTCTCTCTCTCTCTCTCTCTCTCTC